>NC_134399.1:126314594-126479359 GCF_050003625.1 Haematobia irritans | reverse complement strand
GATCTTCCTCAAATTCCGTACATCCGAATATTTTATCAGTCTCGAAAAACTTGCAAAATATCAGCCAAATCGGTTCAGATTTAGATATAGCTCCCATATATAGCTTTCGCCCGATTTACACTCATTTGCCCACAGAGGCCAATTTTTTGCTCCGATTTAGTTGAAATTTTGCACAGGGAGTAGAATTAGCATTGTAGCTATGCGTGCCAAATTTGGTTGAAATCGGTTCAGATTTAGATATAGCTCTCATATATAGCTTTCGCCCGATTTACACTCATTTGCCCACAGAGGCCAATTTTTTGCTCCGATTTAGTTGAAATTTTGCACAGGGAGTAGAATTAGCATTGTAGCTATGCGTGTCAAATTTGGTTGAAATCGGTTCAGATTTAGATATAGCTCCCATATATAGCTTTCGCCCGATTTACACTCATATGACCATAGAGGCCAATTTTTAACTCCGATTTAGTTGAAATTTTGCACAAGGGGTTGAATTAGCATTGTAGCTATGCGTGCCAAATTTGGTTTAAATCGGTTCAGATTTAGATATAGCTCCCATATATATCTTTCGCCCGATTTACACTCATATGACCATAGAGGCCAATTTTTAACTCCGATTTAGTTGAAATTTTGCACAAGGGGTTGAATTAGCATTGTTGCTATGCGTGCCAAATTTGGTTGAAATCGGTTCAGATTTAGATATAGCTCCCATATATATGTTTTTCTGATTTCGACAAAAATGGTCAAAATACCAACATTTTCCATGTAAAATCGCCACTGTTTAGTCGAAAAGTTGTAAAAATGACTCTATTTTTCCTTAACTTCTAATACATATATATCGAGCGATAAATCATAAATAAACTTTTGCGAAGTTTTCTTAAAATTGCTCCAGATTTAAATGTTTCCCATATTTTTTTACTAACATTGTGTTCCACCCTAGTGCATTAGCCGACTTAAATTTTGAGTCTATAGATTTTGTAGAAGTCTATCAAATTCTGTCCAGATCGAGTGATATTTAAATGTATGTATTTGGGACAAACCTTTATATATAGCCCCAACACATTTGACGGATGTGATATGGTATCGAAAATTTAGATCTACAAAGTGGTGCAGGGTATAATATAGTCGGCCCCGCCCGACTTTAGACTTTCCTTACTGGTTTTTTTTTATACATTAGTTAAATAAACCAAAAAATTTACAAAAATTATACACAAATAAAGTAAAGATTTACTAGATTTCTGTCTCCCACAAAATAGTTCACAATTTCTTAAAATTTATAACAAGTGAATAAAAAAATTATCTCTAATAAGTTTTCTTGAATGTGGCAAAAAATATTTTTCCTTATTTTTGTGAGATCCGTGTATCATCTGCGTTTCTCAAAATTTTCTAAAATTAACGTTCACTCCTGGAGGGTTCACTGTTTTTTGATATACCCTCAACCATAGGATGGGCGGTATACTAACATTGTAACTCCGTTTATAAGACATTGAGATATTGGTCTCAGACCCAGTAAAGTGTATATATTCTTTGGTAAAATCCTAATTTGATCTATCGATGTCCGTCCGTCTGATTCGGCCTATCTAATTGTATTCGGATTCGGCCTTATTTAATTGTTTTTTTTTTATGACTAACGACAAATTTACAAAGCATTTTCGCATTTCACCTACCTTTGAGAGTAACCATAAAGGCTCCACCCTCGTATGAAGATTGACTAGGGAGGGTATCATATCGGGATGTCGCCACATGAAATTCATGGAAAATTATTCAAGCTGAAGGATGTATGATAATTTCCGACGGAAGTGTAATCAAAAATCGCTTAGACAAATGCCAGGTGATGAGATGATGCTGTGTTTGCTCCAACACTCTTTTTTCTGTTCCATCCCTCCCCAATGGTGCATACTCTACAGTTGTGCGTGGGTATGACATTCAATGAGGGTAACCGTAGTTTTGTTTTTTTCGTATATGCTGTGATGTTTGTTGTTCTTTTTGTAGTCAACAACACCTGTGCGGAAGGATGCGCCAATGTTGACTTTGTAGTCTTCTCCTCGGTGTTATTAGAGTCTATATTTATTCGCTTTTCCGTCCGTCTGGCTGTTTGTCTGTAAAAGAATTAAACGGAAATGAACATTACTTGCTGGAAATAAAATCATTTTACGTTTTACTATTTTCCAACGTGAATTCAAAATTCATTTTTAATTTAATTTTCTTGTGTTTGTGCATTTCTCCGCTCGTTGCTGACTTTTACAATTCGCCAAAATATACGTTAATAACGTTTGTTTGTACAAACAAATAAAAATTCTCGCCAATTACATTTTATCTCATCCTTTTCAGGTAGATATTCGCTAATTGAGTAAAAATATGCAGAAAATGAAAGATTTTTTTACAGCAAAACAAAAATTTTGTATTTTGAATTAATACTGGTCTAAAGTTGAAAGAAGATTTCTAGATTCTCTTAATCAAAGGTGCCATTAAGAAATTTTGAATAAAAAGAAACATTTGTAAAAGTGACGATTTATTTTTCAATATAATCTTCTTAAAACTTGCAATCCTTGGCCCAGATTTACCCAAAATATTTAATCTTTTTAAACCTTCTCATACGCCTAATATTTGTGATCATTCGAACACATGGTAAAATGTCTTGGCCAGAGTCAAGAGTAAACAAATGAGTGAAGTAGAATGTAAAGGGTGGTTAAATTGTAAGGGCCGATGTTGAATGTGAACCACACCTAAACGCCAAGTTTTTTTCCGATTTTTATTTGACATTTCTCTATTTCAGACTTACTCAATTTGAACCATGGACGTCGTGAATGGGCAGAATACAAGAAATGGCAACAGTGGATGATCAATTTTCGAAGAAAATCATCTTCAGTTTTGAGGCACATTTTCACCTCAGTGGATTCGTCAATAAATGAATTGCCGCATTTGGGCAAATGAGAATCCAAGAGTGATTGTCGAAAAACCAATGCACCCACAAAGAGTGACTGTTTGGTGCGGTTTATGGGCTGGCGGTATCATCGGGCCGTATTTTTTCTAAAATGAGGCCGGTCAGGCAGCTACTGTGAGTGGTGTTCGCTATCGTGAGATGATAACGAACTTTTTATGGCCCGAATTGGAAGATATGGATGTGGACGATAGGTAGTTTCAGCAGGATGGTGCCACTTGCCACACAGCTAACGAAACAAAGGCTCTTTTGCGCAATAATTGAGTAATACCAATATATCATAATAAAATAAAATTACAATAATTTCCTAAATAGTTTGTGTTTTATTCAAAATCAACATCGGCCCTTGAAATTTCAACCACCCTTTATATTATGCCAGGGCAATGTATTGTCCTGTGCTAAATATGATTATATATCTCGTATTAATACTAAATTCCTTTAAAAGCCAATTCAGTTCTTCATCGGTTGAAATGATATGAACCAACTATCGAACGGTAATTTGGGAGCCAAATTTAAAACGGGTCGGATGAAATTTGCGCCTCCAAGATGCTGCGGAAATCAAATATGAGGATCGGGTTATATGGAGGCTATATATTATTATGGACCGATATCGACTAATTTGTTCATGATTATTAGGGGCCATATACCATAACACCGGATGAAAATTTCACTTCACAGCCGGTGCTCTGAATTTGCATCACTTCTTTAGGAGTGATCCGAATTCAATATTTTGGATGTAAATTAAAATATTCTGTGATATTGTCAAATAAATATTTTTATACCCTCCATCATAGGATGGGGGTATATTAACTTTGTCATTCCGTTTGTAACACATCGAAATATTGCTCTAAGACCCCATAAAGTATATATATTCTGGGTCGTGGTGAAATTCTGAGTCGATCTAAGCATGTCCGTCCGTCCGTCCGTCCGTCTGTTGAAATCACGCTAACTTCCGAACGAAACAAGCTATCGACTTGAAACTTGGCACAAGTAGTTGTTATCGATGTAGGTCGGATGGTATTGAAAATGGGCCATATCAGTCCACTTTTACGTATAGCCCCCATGTAAAGGGACCCTCAGATTTGGCTCGTGGAGCCTCTAAAAGAAGCATATTTCATCCGATCCGGCTGAAATTTGGTATATGGTGTTGGTATATGGTCTCTAACAACCATGCAAAAATTGGTCCACATCGGTCCATAATTATATATAGCCCCATATAAACCGATCCCCAGATTTGGCTTGTGGAGCCTCTAACAGAAACCTATTTCATCCAATCCGGCTGAAATTTGGTATGTGGTGTTGGTATATGGTCTCTAACAACCATGCACAAATTGGTTCACATCGGTCCATAATTATATATAGCCCCCATATAAACCGATCCCCAGATTTATTTAGTGGAGCCTCTAACAGAAGCCTATTTCATCCAATCCGGCTGAAATTTGGTATATGGTGTTGGTATATGGCCTGTAACAACCATGCACAAATTGGTTCACATCGGTCCATAATTATATATAGCCCCCATATAAACCGATCACCAGATTTGGTTAGTGGAGCCTCTAAGAGAAGCATATTTCATCCGATCCGGCTGAAATTTGGTACATGGTGTTGGTATATGGTCTCTAACAACCGTGCAAAAATTGGTCCACATCGGTTCATAATTATATACAGCCCCCATATAAACCGATCCCCAGATTTGGCTTGCGAAGTCTCCAAGAGAAGCAAATTTCATCCAATCCGGTTGTAATTTGGAACATGGTCCATATCGGTCCATAATTATATATAGCCCCTCCGGAGCCTCTTGGAGGAGCAAAATTCATCCGATCCGGTTCAAAGTAGGAACGTGGTGTTAGTATATGGTCGCTAACAACCATACCAAAATTGGTCCAATCACACAAAAATTAGTCCATATCGGTTCATAATCATGGTTGCCATTAGAGCCAAAAATAATCTACCAAAATTTTATTTCTATAGAAAATGTTGTCAAAATTTTATTTCTAGAGAAAATTTTGTTAAAATTTTATTCGGTTCATAATAAAATTTTCATCATTGTCAAAATTTTATTTCTATAGAAAATTTTGTCAAAATTTTATTGCTATAGAAAATTTTGTTCAAATTTTATTCGGTTCATAATCATAGTTGCCACTCGAGCCAAAAATAATCGACCAAGATTTTATTTCTATAGAAAATTTTGTCAAAAGTTTATTTCTATAGAAAATTTTGTTAAAATTTTATTTCTGTAGAAATTTTGTCAAAATTTTCTTTCTATAGAAAATGTTGTCAAAATTTGTATTTCTATAGAAAATTTTGTGAAAATTTTATTTCCATAGAACATTTTTTAATATTTTCTTTCTGTAGAAAATTTTGTCAAAATTTTATGTCTACTTTGTCAAACTGAATTATATACGTATTGGATCGATCATTTTTGATTTAATATATACCACGTATGGACATACAATTTAGAAGATGGTGTTAGGAGGTTTTAAGATACCTTGCCATCGGCAAGCGTTACCGCAACTTAAGTAATTCGATTGTGGATGGCAGTGTTTAGAAGAAGTTTCAACGCAATCCATGATGGAGGTACATAAGCTTCGGCCTGGCCGAACTTACGGCCGTATATACTTGTTTTTTTTTTTTTAATTTTTTTTATAATTTTTAATGTAGTCTAACGCTTGTCTGAAATGTTTGTACCCTTTTATACCCTTCACCACTACTGTGGTACAGGGTATAATAAGTTTGTGCATTCGTATGTAACGCCAAGAAGGAGTAATCATAGACCAAACTTTTAGTATACGGATCGGCTTAGACTTAAATTCTGAGTCGATTTAGCGATGTCCGTGTGTCTGTCTGTCCGTCTGTCTATCTGTCTGTTGGTGTATTTTTGTGTGCAAAGTACAGCTCGCAGTTTTAGTCCGATTGTCCTAAAATTTGGTATAGGATCCTGTTTCAACGACGATCCCTATTGATTTTGGAAAAAACCCGTTCAGATTTAGATATAGCTGCCATATATATTTTTCACCGATCTGGTCATAATTGGGGTGTATATCAACCGATCTTCCTCAAATTCCGTACATTCCGAATATTTTATGAGTCTCGAAAAACTTGCAAAATATCAGCCACATCGTTTCAGATTTAGATATAGCTCCCTTATATAGCTTTCGCCCGATGTACACTCATTTGCCCACAGAGGCCAATTTTTTGCTCCGATTTAGTTGAAATTTTGCACAGGGAGTAGAATTAGCATTGTAGCTATGCGTGCCAAATTTGGTTGAAATCGGTTCAGATTTGGATATATCTCCCATATATAGCTTTCGCCCGATTTATACTCATATGACCACAGAGGCCAATTTTTAACTACGATTTAGTTGAAATTTAGCACAGGGAGTAGAATTAGCATTGTAGCTATGCGTGCCAAATTTGGTTGACATCGGTTCAGATTTTGATATAGTTCCCATATATATGTTTTTCTGATTTCGACAAAAATGGTCAAAATACCAAAATATTCCTTGTTAAATGGCCACTGCTTAGTCGAAAAGTTGTAAAAATGACTCTAATTTTCCTAAACTTCTAATACATATATATCGAGCGATAAATCATAAATAAACTTTTGCGAAGTTTCCTTAAAATTGCTTCAGATTTAAATGTTTCCCATATTTTTTGCTAAAATTGTGTTCCACCCTAGTGCATTAAATTTTGAGTCTATAGATTTTGTAGAAGTCTATTAAATTCTGTCCAAATCGAGTGATATTTAAATGTATGTATTTGGGACAAGCCTCTATATAAAGCACCCAACACATTTGACGGATGTGATATGGTATCGAAAATTTAGATCTACAAAGTGGTGCAGGGTACAAAATAGTCGGCTCCGCCCGACTTTAGACTTTCCTTACTTGTTTCGACTAAATTTAAAATTTCAGGAGGGCTTGAGGACACTTCCCGAAGATAAATTTAAAGATTTCACCTATGAGGACTATATCACATTCTGGATTTATAAGAACCATTTTGTTTGAATTTTAGAGGAATCAGTAACATCTTGTGTAAGTGTGCAAGAAATTTAAATAACGTCTTGATTTGAAATCTAAAATCTGTAGAAGTAAAATCTGGAAATTTTACATTGAGTTTCAAACAATTTTCATGATCAAGAAGTGAAGTCGGTCTATATGGAGGCATTACCAAATGGACCGATAAAAACTTAATCCGATACACGTTTTTCTGAGCCTAAAATACCAGAATATTTACAATTTCAGGCAAATCAGATAAAAACGACGGTTTCTAGAAACCCAAGGAGTTAAATCGGCAGATCGTTCTTATGGGGGCTATACTAAAATATGGACCGATACTCACCGTTTTCGGCACACCTCTTTATGACCCGAAAATACCTCCAGATTTCCAATTTTAGGTAAATTGAATAAAAACTACGGTTCCTATAAGCCCAAGAAGTAAAATCGGGAGATCGGTCTATATGGGGGCTATACCAAAATATGGACCGATACTCACAATTTTTGGCTCTCGTATTTGTGATCCCACAATACCTCTAGACTTCCAATTTCAGGTAAATTGAATAAAAACTGTGGTTTCTATAAGCCTAAGAAGTAAAATCGGGATATCGGTCTATATGGGGGCTATACCAAAACATGGATCGATACTCACCATTTTTGGCACACCTCTTTATGGTCAGCCGGATCGGATGAAGTTTGACGGTTTTTATGTGGGCTATACCTAAAGGTGCGATATAGCCCATTTGCCGGCAAAAGCCCACTATAATAAACCTTTTTTCGGAAGGATCAAGTGTGGTTCACTTTGGGTTTGGTGAACTACCAGAATTTGTTCTGATAGTTGGTTGATAGTTTTGCTGCAAGTAGAGGATGCTGATGAGGAATGTGATAATTCCCAAACGTGCGTCCATCCAACCATCTTGCTGTCTATAGGGCTTTGCCGAAATAAATTTGAAATTCTTTTCCTCTGTTGGTTAAGCTACTCCTGTAGTTTAGTCAAAGCAATGGTTTTTAAGCTGAGATCAAAACAAAAAATATAAATAATTTTTATAATTTTTTATGATTTTTAATCCATTCTAATTGTGAAAAATTCTTCAAAATTAACGAAATTGTCTTTAATTTCTTTTATTTTTGAATCTTGTCAACAAAGCAAAAAAGCTTTTAAAAAGAGGAAATGTTTTTCAACACTTTATTTTAAAGGCGATTTTTACTTGAAAAATTGCATAATTTCTACGAATTCTACTTTCTACGAATTATTTTTTCTATGTACATATGTAGGATAGATATTCAACAAATATATTTATTTACTCATATATAATAAGCGCAATTAATTGTTCAAAACCATTAATTGAAATTAAAATCAACTTGATATCATTTCCGTCTTCACAGTTCTATTTCACCAAAAACCATGCTCATGTAGGTATGGTTTTACATGCAAGTCATTTATTATTTGGCCTGGCACTCAATTGCAATGCTTCTAGCACTGGTGATAGTTGTCTACTCTTAGAAATAGCTGAGGAAATTAAATTTCATGATTGTTAAACATTCAGCATTAGAGGAAATTGTTGTTTGGACAGTTATAACTCAATTTAACACAATGATTGACATTTGTCCAGAGCAACAAGTGTTGATAACATTACCCCCAAAACGTACATATATGCAATGGAATTCAATCATATCTAATCCAGAGAGATATTTACACACCAGACTTGACTGCATTTTGCTTGTCCGGAAAGCCAACATCGTCATCAATGTCAATTACACAACATGGACAACCAGCTGGCTTTGATGATGAGGACTATAAGGACTTGAGTACCGAAATAACATAGAATATAGATATGTGTTGTTTACTGGAATTTAGTCATAATTATCAAAAGGATATGGGGCTTTTGGATGTATTGTTTATCATGATTTATGATTGAAATTAAAGCTAAAACTGGAATTGATCGACGCATTCTACCTCAAAATTGCATCCACGTGTGATTTCTTGAGCCTCCTAACATCCATGATTTTTTCAGGCACCTTGCAATTATGTATGTACATGCGAAAAATAATTCTTTTTTCTAAACGAAATTTTAGATAAATCGAAATCGTTTTTTTACGGTGGAAAATTTTGTTTGATGGACGAGTGTGAAATGTAGACGCAAATATTCGATATTACAAATTTTACCCGTTATCGGGCCAGGGAATTCAAACCAGGACCATCTGTTTGGTAAGTAAACACCCTATCCACAGACCTACGTAGTTCCTATTCTTCCAAAGGCATAACTTTAAAAGCACTTCCAGAAGATGCACTCCCAATGATGTTCTTTATTTTAACTACCCAGGAAGTTCTTTTAATTAAATTTTTTAAAACTTGGTTTTTTCATACTTCTAATGGGTAATTTTAATTTTTTTTTGTTTCAAATACGTTAAAAACAGAGTAAGAATTCATAAAATGGTACAAATCATTTAAATTTTGTAGAAAAAATGCTTAATCCCATCTGAAAAAATTGTGAATTTTTGAAAATATTTGAGGTCAAACGTTTCCGACAAGCGTTAGAAACCATTAAAAGTTATAAAAAATTATAAAAATTGTTTATTTGACAAAATATCGCAGAATTTTTATACCCTGCTCCACACTGTGGAACAGGGTATTATAAGTTAGTGCATATGTTTGCAACACCCAGAAGGAGACGAGATAGACACATGGTGTCTTTGGCAAAAATGCTCAGGGTGGGTTCCTGAGTCGATATAGCGATGTCCGTCTGTCCGTCTGTCCGTGAACACATTTTTGTAATCAAAGCCTAGGTCGCAGTTTTAGTCCAATCGACTTCAAATTTGGCACAAGTATGTGTTTGGGCTCAGAATAGATCCCTATTGATTTTGGAAGAAATCGGTTCAAATTTAGATATAGCTCCCATATATATATTTCGCCCGATATGGACTTATATGGCCCCAGAAGCCAGATATTTGGCCGAATTTGGTTGAAATTTTGCACTAGGAGTGCAATTAGTTGTATAGTCAAGTGTGCAAAATTGGATTGAAATCGGTTCAGATTTAGATATTGCTCCCATATATATCTTTCGCCCGATATGGACTAATATGATCCTAAAAGCTAGAGTTTTGACCCAATGTGGTTGAAATTTTGCACAGGGAGTAGATTTAGCATTCTAGCTATGCGTGCCAAATTTGATTGAAATCGGTTAAGATTTATATATAGCTCCCACATATAGCTTTCGCCCGATTTACACTCATATGACCACAGAGGCCAATTTTTTGCTCCGATTTAGTTCAAATTTTGCACAAGGAGTAGGTTTAGCATTGTAGCTATGTGTGCCAAATTTGGTTGAAATCGATTCAGATTTAGATATAGCTCCCATATATATCTTTCGCCCGATATGCACTTATATGGACCCAGAAGCCAGAGTTTTATCTCGATTAGCTTGAAATTTTGCACAAGGAGCACAATTGGTAGTATAGTCATGTGTGCCAAATTTGATTGAAATCGGTGCAAATTTAGATATAGCTTCCATATATATTTTTCGCCCGATATGGACTTATATGGCCCCAGAAGCCCAAGTTTTGGCCCAATTTAATTGAAATTTTGCACAGGGAGTAGATTTAGCATTCTAGCTATGCGTGCCAAATTTGATTGAAATCGGTTCAGATTTATATATAGCTCCCATATATAGCTTTCGCCCGAATTACACTCATATGACCACAGAGGCCAATTTTTTGCTCCGATTTAGTTGAAATTTTGCACATGGAGTAGAATTAGCATTGTAGCTATGCCTGCCAAATTTGGTTGAAATCGGTTAAGATTTAGATATAGCTCCCATATATATGTTTTTCCGATTTCGACAAAAATGGTCAAAATACCAACATTTTCCTTGTAAAATCGCCACTGCTTAGTCGAAAAGTTGTAAAACTGACTCTAATTTTCCTAAACTTCTAACACATATATATCGAGCGATAAGTCATAAATGAACTTTTGCGAAGTTTCCTTAAAATTGCTTCAGATTTAAATGTTTCCCATATTTATACCCTGCTCCACACTGTGGAACAGGGTATTATAAGTTAGTGCATATGTTTGCAACACCCAGAAGGAGACGAGATAGACACATGGTGTCTTTGGCAAAAATGCTCAGGGTGGGCTCTTGAGTCGATATAGCGATGTCCGTCTGTCCGTCTGTCCGTGAACACATTTTTGTAATCAAAGTCTAGGTCGCAGTTTTAGTCCAATTGACTTAAAATTTGGCACAAGTATGTGTTTTGGCTCAGAATAGATCCCTATTTATTTTGGAAGAAATCGGTTCAGATTTAGATATAGCTCCCATATATATATTTCGCCCGATATGGACTTATATGGTCCCAGAAGCCAGAATTTTACCCTAATTTACTTAAAATTTTGCACAATAAGAACAATTAGTACTATAGTCAAGTGTGCCAAATTTTATTAAAATCGGTTCAGTTTTAGATGTAGCTCCCATATATATATTTCGCCCGATATGGACTAATACGGTCCCAGAAGCCAGAGTTTTACCCCAATTGGTTGAAATTTCGCACAGGCAGTGGAATTAGCATTGTAGCTATGCGTGTCAAATTTGGTTGAAATCGGTTCAGATTTAGATATAGCTCCCATATATAGCTTTCGCCCGATTTACACTCATATGACCACAGAGGCTAATTTTTTGCTCCGATTTAGTTGAAATTTTGCACAGGGAGTAGAATTAGCATTGTTGCTATGCGTGCAAAATTTGGTTGAAATCGGTTCAGATTTAGATATAGCTCCAATATATATCTTTCGGCCGATTTACACTCATATGACCACAGAGGCCAATTTTTTTGGTCCGATTTAGTTGAAATTTTGCACAGGGAGTAGAATTAGCATTGTTGCTATGCGCGCCAAATTTGGTTGAAATCGGTTCAGATTTAGATATAACTCCCATATATATGTTTTTCTGATTTCGACAAAAATGGTCAAAATACCAACATTTTCCTTGTAAAATCGCCACTGCTTAGTCGAATAGTTAAAAAAATGACTCTAATTTTCTTAAACTTCTAATACATATATATCGAGCGATAAATCATAAATAAACTTTTTCGAAGTTTCCTAAAAATTGCTTCAGATTTAAACGTTTCCCATATTTTTTTACTAACATTGTGTTCCACCCAGTGCATTAGCCGACTTAAATTTTGAGTCTATAGATTTTGTAGAAGTCTATCAAATTCTTCCAGATCGAGTGATATTTAAATGTATGTAATTGGGACAAACCTTTATATATAGCCCCCAACACATTTGACGGATGTGATATGGTATCGAAAATTTAGATCTACAAAGTGGTGCAGGGTATAATATAGTCGGCCCCGCCCGACTTTAGACTTTTCTTACTTGTTTTTTTACTAATATAGTGCACCATCCCAGGGCATTAGCTGACTTAGATTTTAAGTCTATAGATTATAAATTTTGTTCAGATGGAGTCAGATTTAAATGTATGTATTTGGGACAAAAACCTTTATATATAGCACCCAACACATTTGACGGATTTGATATATAGTATCGAAAATGTGGATTTACAAAGTGGTGCAGTGTATAATATAGTCGGCCCCGCTCGACTTTAGACTTTCTTTACTTGTTTAGTTATAACCTTAGCCTGTAAGGATTGTAATGCAAATCAAAGGACTGAAATAAATAAAATAAAAACAAGTAAGTTCGACCAGGCTGAATCTTATATACCCTCCCCCATGGATTGCGTAGAAACTTCTACGAAAGACTATCATCCACAATCGAATTACTTGGGTTGTGGTATCTTAAAAAATCTTAACATCGTTTTCTAAATTATGAGTTAGTCCTTACGTGGTATATATTACACAAAAAAGTTATGTATAGGTAAGTCTACAAATAATTGCGAATGGACATGGACTTTTGCACGGTACGTAGAGAGCCAGAATTGAAATATGGGGGTCGCTTATATGGGGGCTATATAGAAGTATGAACTTGATATGGACCAATTTTTGTGTGATTGGGGATCGATTTATCTGAGGGCTATATATAACTATAGACCGATATGGACCTAGTTACGCATGGTTGTTAACGGCCATATACTAGCACAATGTACCAAATTTCAACTGACTCGAATGAAATTTGCTCCTCCAAGAGGCTCCAAAACCAAATCTCGGGATCGGTTTATATGGGGGCTATATATGATTATTGACTGATATAGACCACTTTTGGCATGGTTGTTAAATACCATATACTACCACCACGTACCAAATTTCAACCAGAACGGATGAATATTTCTTCTCCAAAAAGCACTAGAGGTCATATCTGGGGATCGGTTTATATGGGGGCTATATATAATTATGGGCTGATATGAATCAATTCCTGCATGGTTGTTGGATACCATATACTAACATCACGTACCAAATTTCAACCGAATCAGATGAATTTTGCTCTTCCAAGGGGCTCCGGAGGCCAAATCTGGAGATCGGTTTATATGGGGGCTATATATAATTATGGACCGATTTCGACCAATTTTTGCATCGGTGTAATTATAGATCGATGTGGACCAATTTGTGCATGGTCGTTAGAGACCATATACTAACACCATGTACCAAATTTCAGTCAGAACGGACAAAATTTGCTTCTGTTAGAGTCCCCGCAAGCCAAATCGGGGGATCGGTTTATATGGGGGCTATATATAATTATGGACCGATGTGGACCAATTTTTGCATGGTTGTTAGAGATCATATACTAACACCATGTACCAAATTTCAGCCGAATCGGATGAAATTTGCTTCTCTTAGAGCAATCGAAAGCCAAATTTGGGGGTCCGTTTATGTGGGGGCTATACGTAAAAATTGACCGATATGGACCATTTGCAATACCGTCCGACCTACATTAATAACAACTACTTTTGCCAAGTTTCAAGTCGATAGCATATTTTGTTCGGAAGTTAGCGTGATTTCAACAGACGGACGGACGGACGGACGGACGGACGGACGGACGTACATGCTCAGATCGACTCAGAATTTCACCACGATCCAGAATATATATACTTTATGGGGTCTTAGAGCAATATTTCGATGTGTTACAAACGGAATGACAAAGTTAATATACCCCCATCCTATGGTGGAGGGTATAAAAAACTTTATTTCTATAGAAAATTTTGTAAAATATTTTATGTCTATAGAAAATTTTGTCAAAATTTTATTTCTATGGAAAATTTTGTCAATATTTTATTTCTATAGATATTTTTGTCAAAATTTTATTTCAATAGAAAATGTTGTCAAATTTTATTTATAGAAAATTTTGTCAAAATTTTATTTCTATAGAAATTTTGTCAAAATTTTATTTCTATAGAAAATTGTGTAAAACTTGTATTTCTATAGAGAATTTTGTCAAAATTTTATTTCTATAAAGATTTTGTCAACATTTTATTTCTATAAAATATTTGTGAATTATCTTTTAGTTGGAAATGGATATGTTGCAAAATCTATCAAAACATCCAGAATTCTACCAATCTATCAAACACTAAAAAATCTACAATTTTTGGTAGAATTTTACCAACTGTAGCAACCGTGGTAATAATGCAATTTTACAATTACTTCAAAAATTTTCACAAGATTTCGAAAGTATGTGCAGAACTGCATAGTTCTACTATGATTTTTGAAGAGCTTAATAAAACAAATTCCTTCATCTTCTTGTCCAAGAAAGCTCGTAGCTTTTTGAACGATTATTAAATTTCCCTTGTAACATGTTCACTGTCCAAAGACAACATTTTGCTGTAAGAGCTGGTGATCCTCCTTCTATGAGTGTGCAGCGTTATAACAATAGACAGACGGACATGATCGTCTTAGAATTTATCTTCTATCACGAATATATACTTTATATATTCGAAAATCGATATTTCCATTCTATAGTGGTGGACATTTAAAGCCACAGAAGTTACAGGTTAGGTTAAAGTGTCAGTCCGATTACGTTTCAGGCTCACTTAGACTATTCAGTCCATTGTGATAAAGCCACAGAAGTAGCAACGCATAAAACAAGTGTCAACACTTGTTTTTGCCTGTAGACATTGTCTACAACAAAATCTGCTTTTTTAAAGTTACATATGAAAACTCCCATATGCCGCATGATAATCATAACAAATAAAACAAACACTTCATTAAACCATGAAGGAAATTAAATTTTTGGTTTACATTGTTCACCCGTTCAAAACTGCATTGAACAAAGTTTTAAATTGTCAAAACTAAAATTTCGTTGTTTTTTTTGCAAACACAAAAAATAACACAAATCTTCCATTCGATGAATGCATAAGCTCTAAATCAAATTTTGAATTCATGATATGAAAGCACTCGGAAAATGACCATCATCAATGAAGTATGGAAATAAATCGAACATATGCTGCAAAAATCACCCGTTTATCACTGACAATACCAAAGTGAAATGAACTACCTCTTGTCTGTCGGCTGCACAAAATCTAATAAAAAGGACATAACTCTTAATGTGCCCTATGCAGGATATACACAAATTCACACACACGCATACACATATACATATTGACTTTTGGGAGCTATGATGGTAAACCCCTAAAAGGTCTTCGTTTGTATGATGGGGGGCAACATGCAATTCTTAGAGTGATAAATTTTATGCATATGTTTTTCGAAATCGGAAATTGTTAAAGGAAATTTACCGGAAATTAAAACTTGTGAGCAAAAATAAATCGTTCAACATATTGCAAAGGCACCAATGTCTGTTGGAATATTCTCTGGCGTATTTGAAGAGAAGTTCACTTACATTTGTTGACTGGTTTGCTCTACATTGTTAGGAGGAGATAGAGGAAACATTTCATTTGATATCGAAATACTGAAATTGTTCGCGTGTAATGATATGAGTTCTATGGAAAAGTTTGTGATTTCGAAAAACATTTTAATGAATGTCCGGATGTGGTCATTGTCCTTTTCTATAAAAAGTTTTTTTTTCAAATCGAATTAAACAAAGTGTAATTGTGTGAGAGAAAAATAATCAAAAAAATCTTAATTTTCTATTTGGGAATGTATTAGCTAAAATAATATCCACCATCATGGAACTCATAAAATAATTTTCTTTGAAAACATCTCCTCGTAATGGATTGTCATACGTAGTACATATATTATATGACGACTTTTGCTGCGCATAAAAAAATGGTGGAAATATGCTTAATATCGGGTATGTAGTAAATTGCAGATACTTAGGGACTTAGTTAAGGAATAAAATTAATATTAAAATTCCAGGTGAATTTGATGGAACATATCCGCAAAGAAGGCAATTGGGTCTAATAGCATTTCCGAAGTTGAGATTTTTAGACCCTCCACCATAGGATGGGGGGTATATTAACTTTGGCATTCCGTTTGTAACCCATCGAAATATTGCTCTAAGATCCCATAAAGTATATATATTCTGGGTCGTGGTGAAATTCTGAGTCCATCTAAGCATGTCCGTTCGTTCGTCCGTCCGTCTGTTGAAATCACACTAACTTCCGAACGAAACAAGCTATCGACTTCAAACTTGGCACAAGTAGTTTGTTTTGATGTAGGTCGGATGGTATTTCAAATGGGCCATATCGGTCCACTTTTACGTATAGCCCCCATATAAACGGACCCCCAGATTTGGCTTGCGGAGCCTCTAAGAGTAGCATATTTTATCCGATCTGGCTGAACTTTGGTATATGGTGTAAGCATATGGTCTCTAGCAAGCATGCAAAAATTGTTTCTTATCGGTCCATATTTATATATAGCCCCCATAAAAACCGATCCCCAAATTTGGTTTGCGGATCCTCTAAGAGAAGCAAATTTCATCCGATCCGGCTGAAATTTGGTACGTGGTGTTAGTATATGGTCTCTAACAACCATTCAAAAATTGGTCCATATCAGTCCATAATTATATATAGCCCACATATACATGGTGCTAGTGTATGGTCTCTAACAACTATGGAAAAATTGGTCCACATCGGTCCATAATTATATATAGCCCCCACATAAACCGATCCCCAGATTTAAACTCCGGAGCCTTATGGATGGGTTAAATTCATCCGATTCGGTTGAAATTTGGTACGTGGTGTTAGTATATGGTTTCTAGCAACCATGGTGGAATTGGTCCACATCGGTCCATAAATAGCATATATATATCGCCCATATAAACCGATCCCAAGGTTTGACCTCCGGAGTTCTTGGAGGAGCAAAACCCATCCGATCCGGTTGAAATTTGGTACGTGGTGTAATTTGGTACATTGCACTGGTATATAGCCGCTAACAACCATGCCAAATTTGGTCCATATCGGTCCATAGTTATAGTCGTATATAGCCGATCCCGAAAAATAATTTACCGAAATTTTATAGAAAATTTTGTCAAAATTTTATTACTATAGAACATTTTGTCAAAATTTTATTAATATAGAAAATTTTGTCAACATTTTATTACTATAGAAAATTTTGTCAAAATTTTATTTCTATAGAAAATTTTGTCAACATTTTATTTTATAGAAATTTTTTTCAAAATTTTATTGCTTTAGAAAATTTTGTTAAACTGAATTATATACGTACACGCAAAAAATAATTCTTTCCTCCCAAACGAAATTTTAGACAAACAAAGTTCGTATCTCATTTGCTTTTCGCTGTAAGGAAGTGTATTTGGAAGAAAAGTATATACTTTTTGTGATAAACGTTTATTTCATTTCCAGGATGTAAAAACAATTTCATAAAGACAAACTCAAAAAACAAAAACACATTGTTTTCTTGCTAATTGCATTTCCCCTCACATCTTTTTTACATTCACGAGGGTTTTTAGTTCTTAACACCTTTTCCTGTAATACCAACAATGTAGAAGAAATTATGCGATTTTATAAACTTTTAATTTTTTTTTTTTCTCGGAAGGCGCTTTGCTGCGCCTTCCGAAGCGTATTTGGAGGAACATTTTGCATTAACTTAGTCAACTATATCCTTCGTGCTGAAAACAAATTCGAAAAGATTTCAATTCTTTTAAACAAATCGGACTACTTGATTTTTCGTTTATAGGTACAAATACGGCGGGAGAGGGTGTACCCTTTCCTCCAAATTTTTTTAATAATGTTCTGTATTCAAGTAGTTAGACAATCTTCTATATTTCTTGTGAATTTTAAGTGGGGTTTGTCAAGGAAAGGTATCCTTCTCCTCAACATATCTGAAAATTAAGCACTATATTATAATAACAATAAATCGGAAAAAGCAAAAGTAGTAAAAACAAGTATATACAGCAGTAAGTTCGACCGGGCCGAATCTTAAATACTCACCACCATGAACCAAATATTAGGGTTTCCTTTGAAATGTCAGGAGGGATTGAGGACTTGAGGACACTTCCCGAAGATAAATTTAAGGATTTCACCTATGAGGACTATATCAGATTCTGGATTTATAAGAACCATTTTTGTTCGAGTTTTAGAGGAATCGTTAACATCTCTTGTAAGTGTGCAAGAAAATAAAAACTTAATCCGATAAAAACTTAATCCGATACACGATTTTGTGAGCCTAAAATACCAGAATATTTACAACTTCAGGCAAATCAGATAAAAACTACGGTTTCTAGAAACCCAAGGAGTTAAATCGGGAGATCGTTCTTATGGGGGCTATACTAAAATATGGACCGATACTCACCGTTTTCGGCACACCTCTTTATGACCCGAAAATACCTCTAGATTTCCAATTTCAGGCAAATAGGATAAAAACTTCGGATTCTAGAAGCTCAAGAAGTAAAATCGGGAAATCGGTCTATAAGGGGGCTATACCAAAATATGGACCGATACTCACCATTTTCGGCACACCTCTTTATGGTCCTAAAATACCTCTAGATTTCCAATTTCAGACAAATTGGATAAAAGCTACGGTTTCTATAAGCTCAGGACCCCAAATCGGGACGTCTTTTTATATGGGGACCATACCAAAACATGGACCGATACTAACAATTTTTGGCACACATACTTGTGGTCCTACAATACCTCTAGATTTCCAATTTCAGGTAAATTGAATAAAAACTGCGGTTTCTATAAGCCCAAGAAGTAAAATCGGGAGATGGGTCTATATGGGGGCTATACCAAAATATGGACCGATACTCAAAATTTTTGGCACACGTATTTGTGGTCCTATAGTACCTCTAGATTTTCAATTTCAGGTAAATTGAATAAAAACTGCGGTTTCTATAAGCCCAAGAAGTAAAATCGGGAGATCGGTCTATATGGGGGCTATACCAAAACATGGACCGATACTCACCATTTTTGGCACACCTCTTTATGGTCATAAAATACCTCTAGATTTCAAATTTCAGGCAAATTGGATAAAAACTACGATTTCTATAAGCCCAAGACCCCAAATCGGGAGGTCGGTTTATATGGGGACTATATCAAAACCTGGACAGATATAGCCCATCTTCGAACTTGACCTGCCTGCAGACAAAAGACGAGTTTGTGCAAAATTTCAGCACGATAGCTTCATTATTGAAGACTGTAGCGTGATTACAACAGACAGACAGACAGACAGACGGACAGACGGACATCTTTATATCGTCTTAGAATTTCTCCCTGATCAAGAATATATATACATTATATAGTCGGAAATCGATATTTCGATGTGTTACAAACGGAATGACAAACTTATTATACCCCCGTCACCATTCTATGGTGGTGGGTATAAAAATTTACCACATTAACATTTGCTAAAATGTTGGAAAATGATGCACCCTCTACGTTGGCTGCCAATTTCATGTAAATTTAAGCAGAAGCCTGTACAAAAATTATAAAATTATGTACCGAGTTCCCATTTACGGACAACCCTCTACTTTCAACTTAAGAAAAAAAAAAAAAACGGACAAAAGGGAACCCTCTCTCCACCTTCGCTCCACTCCGACCTGATATCGGACTATCACGTACCCTATATTAATTTCGCAACTACTCAATGGTCCCTATAAATTCTATCGAAGTAAATCGATAAAGTTTATTTCAATTTTCCCCTTTCCCAACCAGATATCGAAAAATCATATACTAATTTAAAAATTATGTATAAATTTAATCACCTCCTGCCACGTCCCTGCAAATTTCAAGTAGATCGGAGATGTTTAAATTTTGCTCTATTGTTTTAGAGGGACGTCACTTTCCCCGATACAATATCGACACCCCTAACCTTCCCTGAAAATTCTTGAAACTTTCCTTCAAGTGTGGGGCAAGGAAGGTTGCCTCTTCGTTCATAACCTTCCCCCACTGCTTTTGTAAATTTCAAGAAAACTTAAATTTTTTTGTAGTTTTAGAGGAGGACCTCCTCCCCGACCAAATGTCGAAAAGCGTATCTTTTGTAAACGTCCCAGAAAATGTCAAGCAAATTATAAGCCTAAAGGGGCGGCCTCTCTTCCGTCCAAATATCACAAAATCAGGTATCAACTATTACGGTTGACGGAGGTTACGATCTCTCCCCAGTCCTCTGTAAATTTCAAGTAACTCGGTAAAGTTTTATTGTTTCTCTGTATGTACTTAAGAGAAGCGGATGTCTCCCTATGCCCTTTTATTTTTATTAAAAAATCAAGAACCTGATATAAATTTCATAATCTCACCCATTTTTTCCGTAAAATTTCAGTCGGGGGAGTTTAGTTTTGTTTGTACTTTCAAACAAAAAAATTCGGACAAAGGGGTGGTCCCCCTTCCCGAACAAATATCGAAAAATAATGTAGCGGATTTTTGTCTAGATGCCAACCCCAACATTCAATGAAAATTTCAAGCAAATCGCATAATTTGGTTCCAAATTTCAGAAAGTAGAGCAAGGGGGAGGTCCCCCTCCCCATCCACATATGAAATCATCGGGTACCCCATATTAATTCCATAACCTCACCACATGTTCTCTGTAAATCTCAGATAATTTAGAGAATTTTAGTTTTTTCACTGTACTTTAAAAAAAGTCGAACAAAGGAGAGGCCCCCCTCCGCCACCAAATATTGAAATAAAAAGTAGCGGATCTTTGTCTAGATGCCAACCCAAATCTTCAACGAAAATTTCAACCAAATCGGTCAACTTTGGTCCAATTTTCAAAAAGTCCGACAAAGGGGAGGTCCCCTCCGCGACCAGGTGTCAAAAAATGAGGTTCCCTATTTTCACCACATGAACGCCCCCTACGATCTCTGAAAGTTTCAAGTAAATCGGTTCAGCCGTTCCGGAGCCAACTCGGTACATACAAACAAGCAAACAAACAAATAAACAAACATAAATTGAATTTTATATATATAGATAGCTTCGGCGCCCACGGACCGAATAAACAAAGTTTATTTACCAGAAACAAACACCGTGGAGCCGTGGTTGCTACGTCAGACTTGCATGCCAAGGGTCGTGGGTTCGATCCCTGCTTCGACCAAAGTTTTTTTTTTGTTTTTTTTTTCTTACATATATTCCAGATATGTTCGGAAGATTCCGCAAAAAATGTTCAACATTACATTGTAGTATATTAAATTTTGAACTGTAAAATGTGTCTTATTAAAGACCTAAAGTCAGAAAAGAACAGTGTTTGATATAAACGAAATGGACTGTGTTGTTGTTTCAAAAATAACTTTTTTTATAAAAAAAATAAAAATTTTCTAACAAACGAATTTGTTTGGTGATAAAAGTTTAAAATTTTCGAAGCAATTCAAAAAACTCTAACAAAAGAAAAACGTTTTCGGTACACGTTTTCCAAACGTTTTTTTTTCTTTGCGTGTATTTAATCCGCCTTTTTGTACAATTGAGAGGACGGTGTTAAGAAGTATTAAGATACCTTTCCATCGGCAAGTGTTACCGCAATCCAAGTAATTCGATTGCGGATGACAGTCTTTAATACAAGTTTCTATGCAGTCCATGGTGGAGGGTACATAAGATTCGGCCAGGCCGAACTTACGACCGTATATACTTGTTTAATTTTCTGTAAGACCAAAATACTTTTAGATCATAATGCTGGCAACAAACAATTGTCATAAATGCTTTCGTTTATCCATTCGATTTGGGAAAAACATTTTATCACATTTTTCGCTAATGGACTGTCAGTTTCAAAGAATTATTAGATTTGTACATGCATTCGAAATTTTGAGCCATCCCCTGCAACCCCTCCAGAGCACTTTGACTGGCTCTAAATTCTGCCTCAGCTAAATGCTTATGCCTTTTGAGATTTCCATTTTGTTGAATTAGGAAAGAACATGTGCAGTTGCAAAAGGACAATTGCCTGAGTAAAACGGCCAAAGTTGAACAAAAATGGAACTTCGTGCTGCTTGTCCATAACAAGTGTTGGCATAAGTAACTACACTTTGATAAAACAAAGAAAATAGACGAAACGAACGAAAGCAGCGAAAACAGGACAATCAAAAGGGATCCTCTGATGTGAAAAGTATATATGCCAGAGGCATACGATGTAACAACAACAACTAAATGCTTGGGAGAAAAATACGTGATTATTGCACATTCAAATGGATTTCACAAATAGAAATTTATTAGAGGACTTAAGTGAATGGATGCATCACCCACCCTTCTAGCTAAATAAATGGTTGCAAACTCCCTCAGAATTCTATGTAAATTTATTTGTTTGTGGCTTGTAAGCGGAAACATTAGAGCGCAAAGGAAATGCTTTAAACTAAAACTTTAAATTGAAAATATTTTTCTCAAATACCACAGAAGAAAAAATTCCCATGTGGTACAATAGCGGATATTAAACAAATTAGAAAAGGCGAAAGTAGGACGAAGCGAGCAAATGATACTACTTGCGAGAAATATCCAAAAACCTATGATATTGAAGAAGTGAGCATTGCCACAAATATCTAGTCCTTAGAGAAGTTTTGGAAAACCAGGAAAATAACAGACGGGATAACCATTATCGGGCACCACTCAGATATTTACCATTGTGGTATCGCAATGGACTGAAGTGAGCCTGAAATATTGGGCTGCCACTAACCTAACCATTATGATAAGGAATATAACAAAGAAGCGTACTGTTGCCAATACTGTGGGTGAACATCACAGGGTGGCAGATATGTGTTGCAACCAAATTTAGGTTGCTATCATTTATAAATCGTTTGTCTGAAAATCCCTCAATTAGTGTGGGCAATGAATACAAATTTGTGAAATTTCGAAAATATATTTATGTAAGAGCTACGTGTAAGTCTAACTTAACAGGTTGGCTGATAAGTCCCCGATCTGGCACATAGATGGCGTTGCATATTATTTTTATATAGTACCAACCTTCAAATGATTCGTGTCAAAATTTGACGTCTGTAAGTCAATTAGTTTGTGAGATAGAGCGTCTTTTGTGAAGCAACTTTTGTTATTGTGAAAAAAATGGAAAAAAAGGATTTCGTGATTTGATAAAATACTGTTTTCTGAAGGGAAAAAATACGATGGAAACAAAAACTTGGCTTGATAAGGAGTTTCCGGACTCTGCCTCAGGGAAATCGACAATATTTGATTGGTATGCAAAATTCAAGCGTGGTGAAATGAGCACGGAGGACGGTGAACGCAGTGGACGTCCGAAAGAGGTGGTTACCGACGAAAACATCAAAAAAAATCCTCAAAATGATTTGACCGTAAAATGAAGTTGATCGAGATGGCAGAGGCCTTAAAGCTATCAAAGGAACGTGTTGGTCATATCATTCATCAATATTTGGATATGCGGAAGCTCTGTGCAAAATGGGTGCTGCGCGAGCTCACATTTAACCAAAAACAACAACGTGTTGATGATTCTGAGCGGTGTTTGCAGCTGTTAACTCTTAATACACCCGAGTTTTTCCGTCGATATGTGACAATGGATGAAACATGGCTCCATCATTACACTCCTGAGTCCAATTGACAGTCGGCTGAGTGGACAGCGACCGGTGAACCGTCTCCGAAGCGTGGAAAGACTCAAAAGTCCGCTGGCAAAGTAATGGCCTCTGTTTTTATACCCTCCACCATAGGATGGGGGTATATTAACTTTGTTATACCCTCCACCATAGGATGGGGGGGGGTATATTAACTTTGTCATTCCGTTTGTAACACATCGAAATATTGCTCTAAGACCCCATAAAGTATATATATTCTGGGTCGTGGTGAAATTCTGAGTCGATCTGAGCATGTCCGTCCGTCCGTCCGTCTGTTGAAATCACGCTAACTTCCGAACGAAACAAGCTATCGACTTGAAACTTGGCACAAGTAGTTGTTATTGATATAGGTCGGATGGTATTGCAAATGGGCCAGATCGGTCCACTTTTAAGTATAGCCCCCATATAAACGGACCCCCAAATTTGGCTTTCGATTGCTCTAAGAGAAGCAAATTTTATCCAATCCGGCTGAAATTAGGTACATAGTGTTAGAATATGATGTCTAACAACCATGCAAAAATTGGTTCATATCGGTCCATAATTACATATAGCCCCCATATAAACCGATCCCCCGATTTGGCTTGCGGAGCCCTAAGAGAACCAAATTTCATCCGATTCAGCTGAAATTTGGTACATGGTGTTAGTATAAGGTGTCTAGGTTAGGTTAGGTTAGGTTATGTGGCAGCCCGATGTATCAGGCTCACTTAGACCATTCAGTCCATTGTGATACCACAGTGGTGAACTTCTCTCTTATCACTGAGTGCTGCCCGATTCCATGTTAAGCTCAATGACAAGGGACCTCCTTTTTATAGCCGAGTCCGAACGGCGTTCCATATTCCAGTGAAGCCACTAAGAGAAGCTTTGAAACCCTCAGAAATGTCACCAGCATTACTGAGGTGGGATAATCCACCGCTGAAAAACTTTTTGGTGTTCGGTCGTAGCAGGAATCGAACCCACGACCTTGTGTATGCAAGGCGGGCATGCTAACTATTGCACCACGGTGGCTCCCTAACAACCATGCAAAAATTGGTCCACATCGGTCTAGAATTATATATAGCCCCCATATAAACCGATCCCCCGATTTGGCTTGCGGAGCTTCAAAGAGAAGCAAATTTCATCCGATCCGGCTGAAATTTGGTACATGGTATTGGTATATGTTCTCGAATGACCATGCAAAAATTGGTCCACATCGGTCCATAATTATATATAGCCCCCATATAAACCGGTCCCCCAATTTGGCTTGCGGAGCCTCTAAGAAACGAAAATTTCATCCGATCCGGCCGATTGGCTTGCGGAGCTTCAAAGGGGAGTAAATTTCATCCGATCCGGCTGAAATTTGGTACATGGTATTGGTATATGTTCTTGAATGACCATGCAAAAATTGGTCCACATCGGTCCATAATTATATATAGCCCCCATATAAACCGATCCCCCAATTTGGCTTGCGGAGCCTCTAAGAAACGAAGATTTCATCCGATCCGGCTGAAATTTTGTACATGGTGTTGGTATATGTTCTCTAATGACCATGGAAAAATTGGCCCACATCGGTCCATAATTATATATAACCCCGATGTAAACCGATCCACCAATTTGGCTTGCGGAGCCTCTAAGAAACGAAGATTTCATCCGATCCGGCTGAAATTTTGTACATGGTGTTGGTATATGTTCTCTAATGACCATGCAAAAATTGGCCCACATCGGTCCATAATTATATATAGCCCCCGTATAAATCGATTCCCAGATTTGTCCTCCGGAGCCTCTTGGAGGAGCAAAATTCATCCGATCTAAATGAAATTTGGTACGTGCTGTAAGTATATGGTCTCCAACAACTATGAAAAAATTGGTCCACATCGGCCCATAATTATATATAGTCCTCGTATAAACCGATCCCCAGATTTGAACTCCGGAGCCTCATGGATGAGCTAAATTCATCCGATTCGGTTGAAATTTGGTACGTGGTGTTAGTATATGGTTTCTAGCTACAATACAGAAATTGGTCCACATCGGTTCATAATTATATATATCCGCAGCTCTTGGAGGAGCAAAACTCATCCCATCCGGTTGAAATGTGGTACGTGGTGAAATTTGGTACTTGCGCTAGTATATAGCCGCTAACAACCATGCCAAAATTGGTCCATATCGGTCAATAGTTATATATAGCCGATCCCCAAAAATAATCTACCAAAATTTTTAAAGAAAGTTTTGTCATAGTTTTATTACTATAGAAAATTTTTTTAAAATTTTATTTCTATGCAAAATTTTGTCAAACTGAATTATATATATATTTAATCGGCCTTTGTTTTGTTTAATATATACCCCGTATGGACTAACTTACAATTGAGAGGACGATGTTAAGAAGTATTAGATTCCTTGCCAGCAGCAAGTGTTACCGCAACCCAAGTAATTCGATTGTGGTCTTTAGTACAAGTTTCTATGCAATCCATAGTAGAGGGTACATAAGATTCGGCCTGGCCGAACTTACGGCCGTATATACTTATTTGGGATGCGCATGGAATAATTTTTATCGATTATCTTGAGAAGGGAAAAACCATCAACAGTGACTATTATATGGCATTATTGGAGCGTTTGAAGGTCGAAATTGCGGCAAAACGGCCCCATATGAAGAAGAAAAAAGACAACGCACCGTGCCAAAAGTCATTGAGAACGATGGCAAAAATTCATGAATTGGGCTTCGAATTGCTTTCCCACCCACCGTATTCTTCATATCTGGCCCCAGCGACTTTTTCTTGTTTTCAGACCTCAAAAGGTTGCTCGCAGGGAAAAAATTTGGCTGCAATGAAGAGGTGATCGCTGAAACTGAGGCCTATTTTGAGGCAAAACCGAAGGAGTACTACCAAAATGGTATCAAAAAATTGGAAGGTCGTTATTATCGTTATATCGCTCTTGAAGGGAACTATGTTGAATAATAAAAACGAATTTTGACAAAAAAATATGTTTGTTAGACCGGGGACTTATCAGCCAACCTGTTATATATTCAGTTCTTGACCGGTATGGGAAGAAATAATTACGAGCCGATATGAACTTTTGTGCGGTAATTATAGAGCCAGAATTGAAATATGGGGGTCGATTTATATGGATGCTATATACAATTATGAACACGAGTTTACCAAACATGGCAAATTTTGTTTACTGTTTGGTAGATTTTTAGAATTCTTGATGTTTTTGAAGATTTTGCAAAATATTCCTCTCCAAATAAGAAGTGCTTCATAAATTTTCTATAGAAATAACATTTTGACAAAATTGTCTACAGAAATAAAATTCTGACAAAATTTTCTATACAAATTATATTTTGACAAAATTTCCTAAAGAAATAAATTGTTGGCAAAATTTTCTATAGAACTAAAATTTTGACAAAATTTTTATAGTAATATAAAATTTTGACAAAATTTCCTATGGCAATAAAATTTTGGTAGACTATTTTTGGCTCGAGTGGCAGTCGTGATTTTTCTTTGATCGGTTTATGTGGGGGCTATATAGAAATATGAATCGATATGCACCAATTTTAGCATGGTTGTTAGAGACTATATACTGGTGTTAGTAGCCGGATCGGATGAAATTTGCTCCTCTTTGAGGCTCCGCAAGCTAAATCTGGGGTCGGTTTATATGCACTGAAAAAAATATTGTCAAAAATTTCATGTCTTTATAATACGAATGCAAATTATGCTTAGCATGGAAGACGCATTTCTCTAATATAAAGTTTTTTTCCTTGTTCAAAAGTCGATAAAGTTTTCAATGAAGTAGTATTGTCCTTATAATTAAGTGATTTGACTTAAAAATGGGTATCATAACATGAAAGTAAATTTTTTTTGGATAAGATCAACTTGACTTTAATAATTCAGAAAAATGCTTTAAAATGAATGAAGTTGTCTTCAAATTTGTTGTCTTTTTGCCTCTTGACTACAAAGCAAAAACTACAGTTCAAAAATAGAACATGTTTTTCAACATTTTATTGTAAAGATGTTTTTTACTTGAAACATAGCATAAATTCTACTGAAAGTCGTGTCTGAATTTGGAAAATAAATTGTCGTTAACTCGTTTTTAAAGGATTTTGATGGCATATGAAGGAAAAAAGCTGAACAAGTATATACGGCCGTAAGTTCGGCTAGGCCGAAGCTTATGTACCCTCCACTATGGATTGCGTAGGAACTTCTACTGAAGACTGTCATCCACAATCGAATTACTTGGGTTGCGGTAACACTTGCCGATACCGTAATATATACCACGTAGTCCATACGTGGTATATATTAAACTTAAAAAGGCCGATTAAATACGTATATAATTAAGTTTGACAAAATTTTCTATAGAAATAAAATTTTGACAAAATTTTCTATAGAAATAAAATTTTGACAAAAGTTTCTATAGAAATAAAATTTTGACAACATTTTCTATAGAAGTAAAATTTGGACAAAATTTTCTATAGAAATAAAATTTTGACAAAATTTTCTATAGAAATAAAATTTTGACAAAATTTTCAAAAGATTTAAAACTTTGACAACATTCTCTATAGAATTAAAATTTGGACAAAATTTTCTATAGAATTAAAATTTTGACAAAATTTTCTATAGAAACAAAATTTTGACAAAATTTTCTATAGAAATAAAATTTTGACAAAATTTTCTATAGCAATAAAATTTTGCCAAAATTTCCTATAGAAATAAAATTTGACAAAATTTTCTATAGAAATAAAATTTTGACAAAATTTTCTATAGAAATAAAATTTTGCTAGATTATATTTGGCTCGAGTGGCAACCATGATTATGAACCAATATGGACCAATATTTGTGTGATTGGGGATCGGCTATATATAACTATAGACCGATATGGACCAATTTTGGCATGGTTATTAGCGGCCATATACTAACACCACGTTGAAAATTTCAACCGGATCGGATGAAGTTTGCTCGTCCAAGAGGCTCCGGAGTTCAAATCTGGGGATCGGTTTATATGGGGGCTATATATAATTATGGACCGATATGGACCAATTTTTGCATGGTTGTTAGAGACCATATACTAACACCACGTACCAAAATTTCAACCGGATCGGATGAATTGTGCTCCTCTAAGAGGCTCCGGTGTTCAAATCTGGGGTTCGGTTTATATGGGGGCTATATATAATTATAGACCGATATGGACCAATTTTTGCATGGTTGTTAGAGACCATATACTAATACCATGTACCAAATTTCAGCCGTATCAGATGAAATTTGCTTCTCTTTGAGGCTCCGCAAGCAAAATCTGGGGATCGGTTTATATAGGGGCTATATATATTTATTGACCGATATGGACCAATTTTTGCATGGGTGTTAGAGACCATATACCAACACCATGTACAAAATTTTAGCCAGATCGGATGGAATATGCTTCTCTCATAGGCTCTGCAAACCAAATTTGGGTGTCCGTTTATTTGGGGGCTATATGTAAAAGTGGACCGATATGGCCCATTTGCAATACCATCCGACCTTAATCAATAACAACTACTTGTGCCAAGTTTGAAGGCGATAGCTTGTTTCGTTCGGAAGTTAGCGTTATTAGAACAGACGGACGGAGGGACATGCTTAGATCGACTCAGAATTTCACCACGACCCAGAATGTATATGTATTCTGTGGGGTCCGACTGCGCCAGATCATTTTTTAAAAGGGGGCGTGTCACCGCCCCTTTCCACATTGGGTGCAATTCATCCTGTACGATCAACATATAAACCACATCTCATATTCATACCTCTGATAGTTCATGAGGTATATACGTTCCAAACTTGATTTAGCGGTGCCAAGCCCAATCATAACCATGTATAGCCAAGCATGTCAACAGTGGTTATGATTGGGAAGTGCCACGCCAAATCATAGCCAAGTATAGCAGAGGACTATTATCAGATCAATAGTACAACATTGGGAAAGTTTCATGATAATCGGTCCATTACTATGGCCGTTAGAGCTATTTTTAATAGTGGGCAGTGGTACCGCCTACTTTTCCAAAAGATGTGTAGCCTATGTCACTCTGTGATAACGTAGCATTATAATAGTGAAGGAATATATAAAATCGGATAAGTAGTTTACTTAATCTCCATTTCTTGCGATTTCACCCCTCTGTACGTCGCTTCGCTGATAATTGACCAAAAAAAAAAAAAAAACACAAAACCGCAGCGTGTGAGGTATTGTCAACCACAATTCTCGAAAAAAATAGTCAATAGGATCAAATCTGAACTTTTTCGAAATTTTGATAATATTTTCGATATGTTTTGCTTTTGAATACTAAATGTAAAAAAAAAATAAAAAGATAATCCTTTACTTTGTTGCATTACATATCACCAACTCATATATAAACACTTAAAAAATAAATCTCCAAACTTTAACTACTTCAAATTTTTTTCTGAACTTTATTAAAGCTTTAGACGCCAAGTTAAAAATCATTCTCTCTCAAAATCTTTTATTTTCCTAAATTCTCTTAAACTACGATTCTAGTTTACTCCAATATAAATATCATTAATTCGCCTCAGTTATTAATAATTCATTGCCACTTCACTTGCACACATAAATTGATTACAAAATACCAAAGCATTTTGGGTGAGTTATTAGACAATTTTATTAAAATCCAATTTCTATCTCTTTTATTCCGGTAATTTTTTATTATCCTTTTGGCTCTCACCGCAAACAAGAAGACAATGAATGAATGTCTTTCAATGTTGTGGGGCATATTCTTACGTACATCGTAGCAAATACGGGGAATATAATTCACATTTTTCCTCATAGAAAAGCTTCAAGTATAATTTTTTTGTTGCTTTAGTCAAGATAAGATGCTCATTCTTTAACCAAAAAAATGGTAAAGAAATATATGGTTTTAAGTACGAGGATAATAAACGCATTATTGAGCCATTAAGAAACGCAACAAATAATCGGCAACCAACCAAGTTAAAGGATATGAAGTTGCTAAACGCACAAGGACACATGATGGAGCATTGACACAAGCACACAAACATATACATAACATTAGGACATACATACACTTGAACAATTTATATGACTTGAAGATATACAAGACTGGCAGTAATAACCCAGTGAATTTTTGGCATTTTTGGCAGTGAATTTTTGGCATCGAAATCGATATTTCGATGTGTTACAAACGGAAAGACAAACTAATTATACCCCCGTCACCATTCTATGGTGATGGTTATAAAAAGACCGATTAAATACAAATATAATTCAGTTTGACAAAATGTTCTATGATATAAAATTTTAACAAAATTTTCTATAGAAATAAAATTTTAACAAAATTTTCTATAGAAATAAAATTTTGACAAAATGTTTTATTGAAAAAAACATTTACAAAATTTTCTATAGAAATAAAATTTTGGCAAAATTTCTATAGAAATAAAGTTTTGACAAAATTTTCTATAGAAATAAAATTTTGACAAAATTTTCTATAGAAATAAAATTTTGACAACATTTTCTATAGAAATAAAATTTTGGCGAAATTTTCAATAGAAATAAAGTTTTGACAAAATTTTCTATAGAAAATAAATTTTGACAAAATTTTCTATAGAACTAAAATTTTAACAAAATTTTCTATAGAAATAAAACTTTGACAAAATTTTTTATTAAAAAAAAATTTACAATATTTTCTATAGAAACAAAAGTTTGACAACATTTTCCATAGAAATAATATTTTGGCAAAATTTTCTAAAGAATAAAGTTTTGACAAAATTTTCTATAGAAATAAAATTTTGAAACATTTTCTATAGAAATAAAATTTTGACAAAATTTTTATTGAAAAAAAAAAATTACAAAATTTTCTATAGAAATAACATTTTTACATTTTCTATAGAAATAAAATTTTTGCAAGATTTCCTATAAAAATAAAGTTTTGACAAAATTTTCTATAGAAATGAAATTTTAACAAAATGTTCTATAGAATAAAATTTTAACAAAATTTTCTACAGAAATAAAATTTTGACAAAATTTTCTATAGAAATACAATTTTGACAAAATTTTCTATAGAAATAAAATTTTGGCAGATTATTTTTGGCTCGAGTGGCAACCATGATTATGAACCGACATGGACCAATTTCCAAACACCACGTCCCAAATTTGAACCGGATCAGATGAATTTTACTCCTCCAAGAGGCTCCGAATGTCAAATCTGGAGAACAGTTTTATGGGGGCTATATATAATTATGGACCGATATGGACCAATTCTGGCATGGTTGTTAGAGACCATATACCAAAACCATGTACCAAATTTCAGCCGTATCGGATGAAATTTGCTTCTCTCTAAGGCTCCGCAAGCTAAATCTGGGGATCGGTTCATAGGGGGGCTATATATAATTATGGGAGCCACCGTGGTGCAATGGTTAGCATGCCCGCCTTGCATACACAAGGTCGTGGGTTCGATTCCTGCTTCGACCGAACACCAAAAAGTTTTTCAGCGGTGGATTATCCCACCTCAGTAATGCTGGTGACATTTCTGAGGGTTTCAAGCTTCTCTAAGTGGTTTCACTGCAATGTGGAACGCCGTTCGGACTCGGCTATAAAAAGGAGGTCCCTTGTCATTGAGCTTAACATGGAATCGGGCAGCACTCAGTGACGAGAGAAGTTCACCAATGAGGTATCACAATGGACTGAATAGTCTAAGTGAGCCTGATACATCGGGCTGCCACCTAACCTAACCTAACATAACCATATATAATTATGTGGTTATTAGAGACCATATACCAACACCATGTACCAAATTTCAGCCGGATCGACTGAAATATGCTTCTCGTAAAGGCTTCGCAAGCCAAATCTGGGGGTCCATTTATATGGGGGCTATACGTAAAAGTAGACCGATATAACCCATTTGCAATACCATCCGACCCACATCAACTTGTGCCAAGTTTCAAGTCGATAGCTTGTTTCTTTCGGAAGTTAGCGTGATTTCAACAGACGGACATGCTTAGATCGACTTCACCACGATCCAGAATATATATACTTTATGGTGTCTTAGAGCAATATTTCGATTTGTTACAAACGCAATGACATCCTATGGTGGAGGGTATAAAAATGGATTAGTTAAGAAAAGTACTCGTGAGAAAATGGCGATTTTAGCGGCTAAACTCGAACTTAATACCCACTTTTGACCTCAAAACAAATCCTAATCAATCCCACCAATAAATAGAAATCCGTATTCATATGAATTTCGAATCCTTATTTTGAAAAAATAAAAACACATAGCGAAGAGGGCCGCGTTCAACTTAAACTCAGACTCTCGCTCGCTTCATGCATAAAATAGACCAAATCGCGCGATCATATTTCCTAAATTTTCGGTCGGCATTTGAAGTTTAAATTTTTAAAGGATAAAATCCCAAGCATCTGCCTTGTATCCAAAAATTCGAAAATATAAAAACATTTTTAATTCCTGTGAACTGAAATTATATTCCTACTTGTGCCTGATATCCCTTGGAAACTCTTCACTGGGTTATACATGACTGATATCCTGCGGAAGGAATGTGTTTGTTTGTGTCTATGTAACGCCTTAATAATGGTGATATAAATTTCTTGAGCCACAAAAACAATTTACTTTGTCACAATGTGTTTAAGATGAGAGGAATCGTTGAACATCAAACACGAGAGGAGTGATGGCAGATTGTTAGCTACACCAGGGTGGATGAGTTTAAGACAACGGCGTTGAATTGGAACAAAAAGTTCAGTAAAATACTTCAGTAAGAAAATTTAAAGACACCACAGCAATGAATGTAAGGACGAACAGAAAAGCAAAATCTAAACCATTTCACCCCACTTCTAATAGGCCATGAACAACAATCTGTTTGATGGTATTACAGATGGGTGGTAGATCCACCAATAAATGAGACCTAAAAGAGTAATTTGGCAAGGCATTTTGTAATGATTTGGTTAGCCACAACAAGCCGTTGTGCGAATGGCTGCCTCCCTTGAATTGAATCCTATCAAAAATGACTGTCATCACTTCAGTAACTCAACGATTCCATGGCTACTGTCTGGCCTCATTGGAGTAGACTAGACCAGCCAACTAGAACAAAATTGTCATCGTTGGATTTTCTATTCATTCAACGGGGGATTATTTACTTTCATAAAGATTCAATAACAATTTCATGTTGAAGTTGAATAATTTCGTTAAGCCGGATAATAACATTCTGTTGGCCATTTTCATTGCATAAAGTAGCAGCAATGGTATATAGCCTATAGGGATGCCAAATGAGGTTATATTCCTGTACTTGGTACCTGTGTACTGTGGAATAATGGGAAAGCAGATAATAATAATGTCCGTGTGGACATTTTGCCTACACTGAGAAAAAGCATGTTCGGTTCCAAAGATTTTGTATATTTTGGTATTGATTTCGAGCCAAAGAAGCGGAGAATACAAATAAGGATACTTTTAAGTCACAATTCTCTTTTAAAATTGGGATTTGTGTAGGAAATTTCAATTTTTCGTTTCATCAGCTTGTCCTTTAAAAGTGAGTTAACGACAACTTTATATTCCAAATTCAGATTCGACTTCCAGTAGGAAATATGCTATGTTTCAAGTAAAAAACGTCTTTAAAATAAAGTGTTGAAAAACATGTCCTATATTTACACGACAACAAATTTAAAGACAAGTTCATTAATTTTAAAGAATTTTTCCGAATTATTAAAGTCAAGTTGACCTTAGCCCAAAAATGGTTTCTTTCATGTTATGATACTCGTTTTTAAGTCTAATCTAATTGGGAGCCACCGTGGTGCAATGGTTAGCATGCCCGCCTTGCATACACAAGGTCGTGGGTTCGATTCCTGCTTCGACCGAACACCAAAAAGCTTTTCAGCGGTGGATTATCCCACCTCAGTAATGCTGGTGACATTACTGAGGGTTTCAAAGCTTCTCTAAATGGTTTCATTGCAATGTGGAACGCCGTTCCGACTCGGCTATACAAAGGAGGTCCCTTGTCATTGAGCTTAACATGGAATCGGGCAGCACTCAGTGATAAGAGAGAAGTTCACCAATGTGGTATCACCATGGACTGAATAGTCTAAGTGAGCCTGATACATCGGGTTGCCACCTAACCTAACCTAATCTAACCTAAGTCTAATCACTTAAGTATAAGGACAATACGACTTAATTGAAAAGTTTATCGACGGCAGATTGTGTCTTGTCGTGGAAGTTACATAAGAATCGTATCACTTCCTGTACCAGTGTCCAGCATTATCCTCTATAAGGAACAAAATACTGGGCTTCCTTTTTCCCACCGATCTGCGTGAATATAGTATAAGGAACATATTTGTCTTCATTAGGCCCTCTGGTTCCAAGATTTAAGGAACTTTAAAGAGGGCGGATAAATGAAACAACTTTACAGAAGACCATCTCATGAAGAAGAAGATGAGAAAATAACCTTGAGGAATCACAATGGGCCTATTATGATCCAAGTGGAGATAAAGTCGATACAAGAATTTGTGTCATCCTCTACAAGCTAACCTAAAGGGTGAGACGGTCAAAATTTGGTCAGAGGAAAACGCGTGTAAATCGGTGAAATCGAAAAATCAAATTAAATTTCTTTTTCAAGTTCAATTAGTATAAAATTCAGGAAAAATATTCAGTTAAATAGGCTTTCGCTTTTCCAAATCCGAATTGCCGGGCCTCACGCTTGACACCTGCCATCAGATTTTTTACAGCCACCTTGTCCACCTCCTTCGCCGCAGAAAGCCAGTTTACCTTGAACTGCTGCTCGTCCTTAGCAGTTATTTTGGTCTTCTTTAGGTTCCGCTTGACAATAGCCCAGTATTTCTCAATTGGGCGGAGCTCTGGCGTGTTGGGAGGGTTCTTATCCTTGGGAACCAACTGCACGTTGTTAGCGGCGTACCACTCCATGGCCTTTTTACCGTAATGGCAAGATGCCAAATCCGGCCAAAACAGTACGGAACAACCGCGTTTCTTCAGGAAAGGCAGCAGTCGTTTATTCAAACACTCTTTCACGTAAATTTCTTGGTTGACAGTCCCGGAAGCTATGAAAATGCTGTTTTTCAAGCCACAGGTACAGATGGCTTGCCAAACCAAATATTTCTTTGCGAACTTTGACAGTTTTATGTGCTTGAAAATATTTGCTACCTTTCCCCTTCCTTTTGCCGTATAAAACTCCTGTCCCGGAAGCTGCTTGTAGTCGGCTTTGACGAAGGTTTCGTCGTCCATTACCACGCAGTCAAACTTCGTCAGCATCGTCGTGTACAGCCTCCGGGATCGCGCTTTGGCCGTCGTATTTTGTTTATCATCGCATCTTTACCTTCTTGTAAGTCGATAGTCCGGATCGTTTTTTGGCTCTATGCACGGTTGTAGACGATAAACCCAGCTTATTTGCGGCATCTCGGAGAGAGAGGTTAGGGTTTCGCTTGAAACTACCAGCAACTCTCTTTGTCGTCTCAGCGGCTTCCGGTTTTCGATTTCCCACCGATCCAGACTTCCTGGCTGTCGACAAACGTTCCCCAAACACTTTAATTACATTTGTAACGGATGATTTGGCAACTTTTAGTGATTTTGACAGCTTTACGTGCGAGTAGCTCGGATTTTCGCGATGCGCGAGCAAAATTTTGATACGCTGCTCTTCTTGCTTGGACGGCATTTTGACAACTGAAGAGTGAATTCCAAAATCAAAATAGGAGCAACTTTCTACACACACACACCTTCAAAATGAGGGGTATTCAGGCTTTTTAAATGCAAAATTGAAAGAAATACGTCAAGTTTATATTGACCAAATTTTGACCGTATCACCCTTTAGTCCCCATATAAACGCTCAGATTTGGCTTGCAGAGCCTCTTGGAGGAACAAAATTCATCCGATCCGTTGAAATTTTGTATATGGTGTTAGTATATAGTCTCTAATAACCGTGCAAAAATTGGTCGATATCTGTCCATAATTATATATAGCCCCCATATAAACCGATCCCCCGATTAGGCTTGCGGAGCCTCTAAGAGAAGCAAATTTCATCCGATCCGGCTGAAATTTAGTACATGGTGTTAGTGTATGGTCTCTAACAACCATGCAAAAATTGGTCCATATCTGTCCATAATTATATATAGCCCCTATATAAATCGATCCCCCGATTTGTCTTGCGGAGCCTCTAAGAGAAGCAAATTTCATCCGTTCCGGCTGAAATTTGTTACATGGTGTTAGTATATGGTATCTAAGAACCATGCAAAAATTGGTCCATATCGGTCCATAATTATATAAAGCCCCTATATAAACCGTTCCACAGATTTGACCTCCGGAGCCTCTAAGAGAAGCAAATTTCATCCAAGCCGGCTGAAATTTGGTACATGGTGTTAGTATGGGGTCTCTAACAACCATGCAAAAATTGGTACACATCGGTCCATAATTATATATGGCCCCCATATAAACAGATCCCCAGATTTGGCTTGCGGAGCCTCTAAGAGAAGCACATTTCATCCGATCCTGCTGAAATTTGGTACATGGTGTTAGTGTATGGTTTCTTACAACCATGCAAAAATTGGCCCACATCGGTCCATAATTATATATAGCCCCCACATAAACCGTTCCCCAGATTTGGCTTGCGGAGCCTCTAAGAGAAGCAAATTTCATCCGAGCCGGCTGAAATTTATTACATGGTCTTAGTATGGGGTCTCTAACAACCATGCTAAAATTGGTCCACATCTGTCCATAAATATATATAGCCCCTATATAAATCGATCCCACGATTTGTCTTGTGGAGCCTCTAAGAGAAGCACATTTCATCCTATCCTGCTGAAATTTGGTACATGGTGTTAGTGTGTGGTTTCTTACAATCATGCAAAAATTGGTCCACATCGGTGCATAATTATATATAGCCCCCATATAAACCGATCTCCAGATTTGACTACGGAGCCTCATGAATGAGCAAAATTCATCCGATTCGGTTGAAAATTGGTACGTGGTGTAAGTATATGATCTCTAACAACCATGCAGGAATTGGTCCATATCGGTCCATAATTATATGTAGCCCCCATATAAACCGATCCCCAGATATGACCTCCGGAGCCCCTTGGAAGAACAAAATTCACCCGATCCGGTTGAAATTTTGTAAGTGGTGAAATTTGGTACATTGGGCTAGTACATGGCCGCTCTTTTGTATCTTTCGTTGTATCGCTCTTGAAGGGAACTATGTTAAATAATAAAAACGAATTTTGACAACAAAAAAAAAATACGTTTTTCTTTGTTAGACCGGGGACTTATCAGCCCACCTGTTATTTTGAAGAGCGGATTCAGGTTGTCTGTCTCATGTCGGCTAACATACATCTAATTTCTTCTTTTCATCGTACCCAGGAACTCTGTGTTTCTAATTTGTTTTCTGACCCTGTTTCAAACCGCAATGTGGGGTTAGCATGCTCTTCTTTCGATTCCTGCTTCGACCGAACACCAAAAAGTTTTTCAGCGGTGGATTATACCACCTCAATAATTCTGGTGACATTTCTGAGGGTTTCAAAGCTTCTCTAAGTGGTTTCACTGCAATGTGGAACGCCGGTCGGATTCCGCTATAAAAAAGAGGTCCCTTGTCATTGTGCTTAACGTGGAATCGGACAGAACTCAGTGATAAGAGAGAAATTCACCAATATGGTATCACAATGGACTGAATAGTCTAAGTGAGCCTGATATAACGGGCAGCCAACTAACCTAACCTAAACTCCATAATTACTCCTTCACAGATATGGTTAACTCTTTCACTGGCAAGGACAAGGCAGAGACAAAGGTATGTTAGTGTTCCAATCATTCTTTATCATCATTGTCGAAAGACGCCCCAACAGGTTGGCTGATAAGTCCCCGGTTTAACAAAGAAAAACACACGTTTTTGTCAAAATTCGTTTTAATTATTCAACATAGTTCCCTTCAAGAGCGATACAACGATTATAACGACCTTCCAATTTTTTGATACCATTTTGGTAGTACTCCTTCGGTTTTGCCTCAAAATAGGCCTCAGTTTCAGCACTCACCTCTCCATTGCAGCCAAATTTTTTCCCTGCGAGCATCCTTTTGAGGTCTGAGAACAAGAAAAAGTCGCTGAGGGCCAGATCTGGAGAATACGGTGGGTGGGGAAGCAACTCGAAGCCCAATTCATGAATTTTTGCCATCGTTCTCAATGACTTGTGGCACGGTGCGTTGTCTTGGTGGAACAACATTTTTTCTTCTTCATATGGGGCCGTTTTGCCGCGATTTCGACCTTCAAACGCTCCAATAACGCCATATAATAGTCACTGTTGATGGTTTTTCCCTTCTCAAGATAATCGATAAAAATTATTCCATGCGTATCCCAAAAAACAGAGGCCATTACTTTGCCAGCGGACTTTTGAGTCTTTCCACGCTTCCGAGACGGTTCACCGGTCGCTGTCCACTCAGCCGACTGTCGATTGGACTCAGGAGTGTAGTGATGGAGACATGTTTCATCCATTGTCACATATCGACAGAAAAACTCGGGTGTATTACGAGTTAACAGCAGCAAAACCGCTCAGAATCATCGACACATTGTTGTTTTTGGTCAAATGTGAGCTCGCGCGGCACCCATTTTGCACAGAGCTTACGCATATCCAAATATTGATGAATGATATGACCAACACGTTCCTTTGATATCTTTAAGGCCTCTGCTATCTCGATCAACTTCATTTTACTGTCATTCAAACTCATTTTTTGGATTTTTTATGTTTTCGTCGGTAATCACCTCTTTCGGGCGTCCACTATCATTATACCCATGGCCTTCCTGATTATCGTCCTACTCATCTTGGAACTAGCACCCCATAGTATGTTTGTTGCCCTTTCGAACATGGGTCTACATGGTCTCCCGTGCCTACTCATCCAACTCGGCTAGCATTGCCTCTATTGTCGCTTTCTAAGTCGCCAGTTGAAGAGTGTATATTTTCGAAATTTCCGAAGTGGCATCCCTATATATGTCAGGACAGTAGAATCACTGAAAACGGAACACACAGTACTGCCCATTGAAAATCTCCCCACTACGACTAGATGAAAGAATGGTTGGCTCGTTGGCAGAAAAGACTTTTATGCATTTAATAATGTTTAAGCGGTAACAATTCCGGCCAAGATAATATTTAAGTGGGAATATCGAAATGGCCACAATAAAAGCTCTTTCAATGGTTATTAGCAAAAGCAGTAAAAGAAGGCGTTGTTCCTTTCCTCCGTGGTGGCTAAATTAATTCCCAACTTAGTGGCCACTTAAAGTAATCAATGCTTCAGTTGACAAGGTGTGGTGGTGGGGGGCGGTAAACAGGGATTATCTGTGGAACATTGTCCCAATCCAGCAAGGAAGAGAAAATTGTTTTCTTTAAATTTTTAATATGTTCTTTATGGTGAAATTTCGTTACCACTAATCACTTGATGAGTTCGTTTTTGTTTTCACTACTGGGAGTGGAGTATATGAAATGGTTCTTGTGATAAGATTTGATATTAGCTATGTGTCATTATTTGAAGGATTAACGAAAGAAGTGGCTACTCTTAATTACTTCATTAGCGTGTTTGATAGACATTTTTCTATTGATAATTAGTTGCCTCAAAAGAATATTAGATAAGAGTAAAATATTTATATTTCTATTAAGCTTATTACTCTGATGAAATTGAAAAGCAATATTGTCGCTTAATCTTAGTAAATGTATGGGGATTGGATACTAAAACACGTTTCATTAATTGGCGAAGTAATAAAGACTATTGCGCACCCACCTGACTAAAGTAAACTAATTATTATAGATTTTTAAATTTCTAAGCAATATAACAAAAAACCTATTACCGTAGGCAAACACCAATGTATTTTTTTTTTTTTTTGTAAAAATAAAAGAAAAAACTTTATCAAAGTAATCTCATCCCAATAAAATAGACTAACGTCAAAGATTTTTTCAATCCTCGAAATATGCACAGAAAATATATCACCGAAACTATTCCAATTAAAATTTAAACAAGTATGTTATAAACGGCCTTAAGTTCGGCCAGGCCGAATCTTATGTACCCTCCACCATCTTATGTACCCTCCACCATGGATTGCATAAAGACTGTCAACCACAATCGAATTACTTGGGTTGCAGTATCACTTGCCGATGGCAAGGTATCTTAAAACTTCTTAACATCGTCTTCTCAATTGTATTTAAGTTAGTCCATACGGGGTATATATTAAACAAAAAAGGCCGATTAAATACGTATATAATTCAGTTTGACAAAATTTTCTATAGAAATAAAATTTTTATTGTTGTGTTTGATCTCAGCATACAACCATGCATTGACTAAACTACTAGCTTAACCAACAGAGGAAAAGTAACATATGCTTGTCAAATTTTTTTGGGCAAAGCCCTATAGACTGCAAGATGGTTGGATGTACAGCTGTTTCGGAATTACCACATTCCTCATCAGCATCCTCTACTTGCAGCAAAACTATCAACCAATTATCAGAATAAATTCGGGTAATTCACTCAACCCAAAGTACAAGTGCACTTGAACCTTCCGAAAAAAGGTTTGATAGTCGGCTACAGCCTAAATAAACAAATTTGCAAGCATATCTCTTTTCCTTTGCCAAACTCAAATCATCGATTTGAATGTAGTTGGCTGGGTTTGTTTTTGAGCGTGCTTCCTCCATATTCATTCGTTTTGTTTGTTATTGTTGGTTTCTCTACAATCATTATTGTTGTTTTTGATCTCAGCTTAAAACCATGCATTGACTAAAGTACAAGTGTAGCTTAACCAACAGAGGAAAAGTATGCTTGTCAAATTTATTTGGGCAAAGCCCTCTAGACTGCAATATGATTGAATGTACAGTTGTTTCGGAATTACCACATTCCTCATCAGCATCCTCTACTTGCAGCAAAACTATCAAACAATTATCAGAATAAATTCGGGTAATTCACTCAATCCAAAGTGAAATAAAATTTTGACAAAACTTTCTATAGCAATAAAATGTTGACAAATTTTTCTATAGAAATAAAATTTTGACAAAAATTGTCTACAGAAATAAAATCTTGACAAAATTTTGTATAGTAACAAAATTTTGAAAAAATTTTCTATAGAAATAAAATTTTGGTAGATTATTTTTGGGGATCGTCTATATATAACTATAGACCGATACGGACCAATTTTGGCATGGTTGTTAGCGGCCATGTACTAGCCCATTGTACCTGAGGTCAAATCTGGGGATCGGTTTATATAGGGGCTACATATAATTATGGACCGATATGGACCAATTCCTGCATGGTTGTTAGAGATAATATACTTACACTACGTACCAATTTTCAACGGAATCGGATGAATTTTTCTCATCCATGAGGCTCCGGAGGTCAAATCTGGAGATCGGTTTATATGGGGGCTATATATAATTATGTACCGATGTGGACCAATTTTTGCATGGTTGTTAGAGACCATACACTGACACCATGTACCAAATTTCAGCAGGATCGGATGAAATGTGCTTCTCTTAGAGGCTCCGCAAGCCAAATCTGGGGATCTGTTTATATAGGGGGGCTATATATAATTATGGACCGATGTGGACCAATTTTTGCATGATTGTTAGAGACCATATACTAACACCATGTACTAAATTTCAGCCGGATTGGAAGAAATTTGCTTCTCTTAGAGGCTCCGCAAGCCAAATCTGGGTATCTGTTTATATGGGGGCTATATATAATTATGGACCGATGTGGACCAATTTTTCCATGGTTGTTAGATACCATATACTAACACCATGTACTAAATTTCAGCCGGATCGGATGAAATTTGCTTCTCTTAGAGGCTCCGCAAGCCAAATCGAGGGATCGATTTATATGGGGGCTATATACCATTATGGACCTATGTGGACCAATTTTTGCATGGTGGTTAGAGACCACATACTAACACCGTGTACCAAATTTCAGCCGGATCGGATGAAATTTGCTTCTCTTAGAGGCTCCGCAAGCCAAATATGGGGATCTGTTTATATGGGGGCTGTATATAATTATGGACCGATGTGGACCAATTTTTGCACGGTTATACTAACACCATGTACAAAATTTCAACCGGATCGGATGAATTTTGCTCCTCCAAGAGGCTCTGCAAGCCAAATATGAGCGTCGGTTTATATGGGGGCTATACGTAAAAGTGGTCCGATATGGCTCATTTTCAATACCATCTGACCTATATCAATAACAACGACTTGTGCCAAGTTTCACGTCGATAGCTTGTTTCGTTCGGAAGTTATCGTGATTTCAACAGACGGACGGACTCAGAAAAAAGACAACAACAATGATTTTGGCAAAAAAAATTTTTGACAACATTTTCTATAGAAGTAAAATTTGGACAACATTTTCTATAGAAATACAATTTTGACAAAATATTCTATAGAAATAAAATTTTGACCAAATTTCTTATAAAATTTTGACAAAATTTTCTATAGAAATAAAATTTTGACAAAATTTTCTATAGAAATAAAATTTTGACAAAATTTTCTATAGAAATAAAATTTTGACAAAATTTTCTATAGAAATAAAATGTTGACAACATTTTCTATGGAAATAAAATTTTGACAAAAATTTCTATAGAACAAAAATTTTGACAAAAATTTTTAAAGTAATACAATTTTGACAAAATTTCTATAGAAACAAAATTTTGGTAGATTATTTTTGGCTCGAGTGGCAACCATGAGTATGAACCGATATGAACCAATTTTTGTGTGATTGGGGATCGACTATATATACTATAGACCGATATTGACCAATTTTGGCATGGTTATTAGCGGCCATATACTAACACCAAGTTCCAAATTTCAACCGGATCGGATGAATTTTCCTGCTCCAAAAGGCTCCCGAGATCAAATCTGGGGAACGGTTTATATGGGGGCTATATATATAATTATGGACCGATAGGGACCACTTTTTGCATGGTTGTTAGAGACTATATAATAACACCACGTGCCAAATTTCAGCCGGATCGGATAAAATTTGCTTCTTAAGAGGCTCCGCAAGCCAAATCTTGGGATCGGTTTATATGGGGGCTATATATAATTATGGACCGATGTGGACCAAGTTTTGCATGTTTTTTTAAAGACCGTATACTAGCACTATGCACCAAAGTGCAGCCGAATCGGACAAAATTTGCTTCTGTGGAGGCTCCGCTAGCCAAATCTGGGGATCGGTTTATAATTATGGACCGGTTTGGACCAATGTTTGCATGGTTGTGAGAGACCATATACAAACACCATACAGCAAATTTCAACCGGATCAGATGAATTTTGCTCCACCAAGAGGCTCCGCAAGCCAAATCTGAGCGTCGGTTTACGTAAAAGTGGTCCGATATAGCCCATTTTCAATACCATCCGACCTACATCAATAACAACTACTTGTGCCAAGTTTCAAGTCGATAGCTTGTTTCGTTCGGAAGTTAGCGTGATTTCAACAGACGGACGGACATGCTTAGATCGACTCAGAATTTCACCACGACCCATGGGGTCTTAGAGCAATATTTCGATGTGTTAGAAACGGAATGACAAAGTTAATATACCCCCCATCCTATGGTGGAGGGTATAATAATAATTCTCGTAATTTGCAAAACCTTCCTATTATTTTGTATTATTTATTACTTTTTATACCCTCCACCATAGGATGGGGGGTATATTAATTTTGTCATTCCGTTTGTAACACATCGAAATATATAATACCCCATAAAGTATATATATTCTGAGTCGTGGTGAAATTCTGAGTCGATCTGAGCATGTCCGTTCGTCCGTCCGTCTGTTGAAATCACGCTAACTTCCGAACGAAACAAGCAGTCGACTTGAAACTTGGCACAAGTAGTTGTTATTGATGTAGGTCGGATGGTATTGCAAATGGGCCATATCGCTCCATTTTTCCGTATTTGGCTTGCAGACTCTCTAAGAGAAGCAAATTTCATCCGATCCGGCTGAAATTTGGTACATGGTATTAGTATATGGTCTCTAACATCCATGCAAAAATTGGTCCATATCGGTCCATAATTATATATAGCCCCCATATAAACCGATCTCCAAATTTGACCTCCGGAGCCTCATGTATGAGAAAAATTCATCCGATTCCGTTGAAATTTGGTACGTGGTGTTAGTATATGGTCTCTAACAACCATGAAAGAATTGGTCCATATCGGTCCATAATTATGTATAGCCCCCATATAAATCGATCCCCAGATTTGTCCTACGGAGTCTCTTGGAGGAGCAAAATTCATCCGATCCGGTTGAAATTTGGAACGTGGTGTTAGTAAAGGGTGATTCTTTTGAGGTTAGGATTTTCATGCATTAGTATTTGACAGATCACGTGGGATTTCAGACATGGTGTCAAAGAGAAAGATGCTCAGTATGCTTTGACATTTCATCATGAATAGACTTACTAACGAGCAACGCTTGCAAATCATTGAATTTTATTACCAAAATCAGTGGCAGAAAATCCGCTTTTTTATCGACAAATTTTGTTCAGCGATGAGGCTCATTTCTGGTTGAATGGCTACGTAAATAAGCAAAATTGCCGCATTTGGAGTGAAGAGCAACCAGAAGCCATTCAAGAACTGCCCATGCATCCCGAAAAATGCACTGTTTGGTGTGGTTTGTACGCTGGTGGAATCATTGGACCGTATTTTTTCAAAGATGCTGTTGGACGCAACGTTACGGTGAATGGCGATCGCTATCGTTCGATGCTAACAAACTTTTTGTTGCCAAAAATGGAAGAACTGAACTTGGTTGACATGTGGTTTCAACAAGATGGCGCTGCATGCCACACAGCTCGCGATTCTATGGCCATTTTGAGGGAAAACTTCGGAGAACAATTCATCTCAAGAAATGGACCGGTAAGTTGGCCACCAAGATCATGCGATTTGACGCCTTTAGACTATTTTTTGTGGGGCTACGTCAAGTCTAAAGTCTACAGAAATAAGCCAGCAACTATTCCAGCTTTGGAAGACAACATTTCCGAAGAAATTCGGGCTATTCCGGCCGAAATGCTCGAAAAAGTTGCCCAAAATTGGACTTTCCGAATGGACCACCTAAGACGCAGCCGCGGTCAACATTTAAATAAAATTATCTTCAAAAAGTAAATGTCATGGACCAATCTAACGTTTCAAATAAAGAACCGATGAGATTTTGCAAATTTTATGCGTTTTTTTAAAAAAAAAAGTTATCAAGCTCTTAACAAATCACCCTTTATAAAGCCGCTAATAACCATGCCAAAATTGGTCCATATCGGTCTATAGCTATATATAGCCGATCCCCATCACACATAAATTGGTCCATATCGGTGCATAATCATGGTTGTCACTCGAGCCAAAAACAATCTACCAAAATTTTATTTTTATAGAAAATTTTTTCAAAATGTTATTTCTATAAAAAATGTTGTCAACATTTTATTTGTATAGAAAATTTTGTTATAATTTTATTTCTATAGAAAATTTTTTCCAAATTTTACTTCTATAGAAAATGTCAAAATTTTATTTTGTCAAAATTTTATTTCTACAGAAACTTTAAATTTAATTATATACGTATTTAATCGGCCTTTTTATACCCACCACCATAGAATGGTGACGGGGGTATAATAAGTTTGTCATTCCGTTTGTAACACATCGAAATATCGATTTCCGACTATATAAAGTATATATTCTTGATCAGGGAGAAATTCTAAGACGATATAACGATGTCCGTCTGTCCGTCTGTCTGTCTGTCTGTCTGTCTGTTGTAATCACGCTACAGTCTTCAATAATGAAGCAATCGTGCTGAAATTTTGCACAAACTCGTCTTTGTCTGCAGGCAGGTCAAGTTCGAAGATGGGCTATATCGGTCCAGGTTTTGATATAGTCCCCATATAAACCGACCTCCCGATTTGGGGTCTTGGGCTTATAGAAATCGTAGTTTTTATCCAATTTGCCTGAAATTGGAAATCTAGAGGTATTGTAGGACCACAAATACGTGTGCCAAGAATTGTGAGTATCGATCCATATTTTGGTATAGCCCCCATATAGACCGATCTCCCGATTTTACTTCTTGGGCTTATAGAAATCGTAGTTTTTATCCAATTTGCCTGAAATTTGAAATCTAGAGGTATTTTATGACCATAAAGAGGTGTGCCAAAAATGGTGAGTATCGGTCCATGTTTTGGTATAGCCCCCATATAGACCGATCTCCCGATTTTACTTCTTGGGCTTATAGAAACCGCAGTTTTTATTCAATTTATCTGAAATTGGAAATCTATAGGTATTGTAAGACCACAAATGCGTGTGCCATAAATTGTGAGTATCGATCCATATTTTGGTATAGCCCCCATATAGACCGATCTCCCGATTTTACTTCTTGGGCTTATAGAAATCGTAGTTTTTATCCAATTTGCCTGAAATTTGAAATCTAGAGGTATTTTATGACCATAAAGAGGTGTGCCAAAAATGGTGAGTATCGGTCCATATTTTGGTATAGCCCCCATATAGACCGATCTCCCGATTTTACTTCTTGGGCTTATAGAAACCGCAGTTTTTATCCAATTTATCTGAATTTGGAAATCAAAGGTAGAACCGTAAAGAGGTGTGCCAAAAATGGTGAGCATCGGTCCATGTTTTGGTATGGTGCCCATATAAACCGACCTCCCGATTTGGGGTCTTGGGCTTATAGAAACCGTAGTTTTTATCCAATTTGCCTGAAATTGGAAATCTAGATGTATTTTAGAACCATAAATAGGTGTGCCGAAAATGGTGAGTATCGGTCCATATTTTGGTATAGCCCCCATATAGACCGATTTCCCGATTTTACTTCTTGGCCTTCTAGAATCCGAAGGTTTTATCCTATTTGCCTGAAATTGGAAATCTAGAGTTATTTTCGGGTCATAAGGAGGTGTGCCGAAAACGGTGAGTATCGGTCCATATTTTGGTATAGCCCCCATAAGAACGATCTCCGGATTTAACTCCTTGGGTTTCTAGAAACCGTAGTTTTTATCTGATTTGCCTGAAATTGTAAATATTCTGCCATTTTAGGCTCACAAAAACGTGTATCGGATTTAGTTTTTATCGGTACATTTGGTAAGGCCTCCATATAGACCGACTTTACTTCTTGAGGGTGTAGAAGGCGCACTGATCATGAAAATTGCTTGAAACTCAATGTAAAATTTCCAAATTTTACTTCTACAGATTTAAGATTTCAAATCAAGACGTTATTTTATAATTTTCTTGCACACTTACAAGAGATGTTAATAATTCCTCTAAAACTCAAACAAAAATTGTTCTTATAAATCCAGAACCTGATATAGTCCTCATAGGTGAAATCTTTAAATTTATCTTCCGGAAGTGTCCTCAAGCCCTCCTGAAATTTCAAAGGAAACCCTAATATTTGGTTCATGGTGGTGGGTATTTAAGATTCGGCCCGGCCGAACTTACTGCTGTATATACTTTTTTAGTTTAATATATACCACGTATGGACTATGTGGTATATATTACGGTGTTAGGAAGTTTTAAGATACTTTGCCATCGGCAAGTGTTACCGCAACCCAAGTAATTCGATTGTGGATGACAGTTTTCAGTAGAAGTTTCTACGCAATCGATGGTGGAGGGTACATAAGCTTCGGCCTGACCGAACTTACGGCCGTATATACTTGTTTATTATTGATTACTTTTTTTGATTTTCTTTAAATAGTCCAAAACTTAATTTTCATTTTGTAGAGGTTTTGATGCGGTATAATTCCAATTTCCCCAGAAATAATATCACGCAAGATTTCTACATAAAACGTTATAAACTTTATTTAGTAAAGTTTAAGTTTACTCAATATATTTATAGTTTAACAATCGTTAATGCCTCAGGCATAAACACAAGTGACTGCTTTCGCTTTCGCCAAGTGTTGTTTGCCGTTGGCAAAGCAAGATTAAAGACAACCGGCCACGCTAATGCGCTCCCCAAGTAGTCTTAGCTCTTGCCTCAACGACTGGTAAGCCAGTAACTAAGCTTTATGCTTCCATGCATCTCCTTTTATAATAACACAGAACGATTTACAATTATTGCTCATTAAACATATGAGAGTAATGATAGATCATAAACCATTGATGCCCATTCAGTGCCGTTAGCGGCATTTTCAACTCACACGTATTCTTACGCTCTTTTATTTTGATCGTCAATCAACCAATAGGAAAGCAGAAATATGAGTGGGAGAGACAAGCTGCACTACACTTAAAAAATATTTCGTCTGGTCGAGATGTGGTGATTTGTTTAAACATTGGTCATTTTCATATAAATTTTGTAGATATTAAATGGGCAAATGAAAAATATTTTCTACCAAAATGTTTTGGGTTGACGTAAATAATTTTGAAATTTATTTCATGAAAAAAACTATAATTTTCCATTTCTTTTTGTTATAATTACGTTTGTTTGTATTATAAACATATACATTCATCAAGAGTATTACTAAAATAAATGCTATTATCAAGAGTATTACTAAAATGTGTACATTCATTAATTTTACATTACCCAGAAACAGAAAAAAATGACGACACCCGCCACACATGTGCTTTCGTCGCTATCTCGTTGACGACTGAATAAAATGAATAGAAAAATCTTTTCTTCAAGTGTTATTTCGTCGCTCTCACCAATACTATTGCATTGGGCATCACTGTCATAAACCTATGCACACAAGTGAGAATCAAACAATTAGTTACTCAAGTACTCAATTTAACACTCAAAATAACTCTCTTTCTCTTTTGTTTGTTAAATATTACTAGCTTCTTACACTCAATTACAATGCAACATAAAAGTATGCGTCATAGAAACAAAACAGAAACGATAGAAATATTTATCTTTTCAATGTATGTAATTGTTAGTGAAATATTTCGAATAATAATAACATGCGCTACAATTTCAAATAACCTAATTGCGTACTTTTTAATACATGTCCAAGAGGACTGCATCGGAAGTGGAAAAAATCGATGCAATGGACATATTTTCGGAAGGTTATTAGACGAGATATTCTAACATCAAGTACAAAATGTCAACCAGATCGTATAGAATTTACTAATCTAGGAGGTCACGGAAGACAAATCTAGGGTTTGGTTTATATTAGTGCTATATATAATTATAGACCAATATGGAACAATTTCCCATAGTTGTTAGAGGCTATACCAAATTTCAGCTGTATCAAATGAAACTTCCTTTTCTAAAAGGGTCCGAAAATTATAATTGCGCATCGGTTTATATGGTCGAGGAATAACATTCCATTTTTACGACTTCTCCAAAAATATGTTATTACATGTATATTTCTCTAGAAACCTTTGTAATCATTTTCATTTTTAAATCCAATTTTTAAATCAATCTTCATGCAACGAAATCACCTGCCCGGCAGGTCATCTCAAACTGACGATAAAGTCTCCTGCAGACATCAAACAATCAAAACTAAAACAATCATCTCAGTGGCAGTATAATAAAAATTCACTACTATCGCGATGGCAATCTAAACAAAAGTGACGGAAGAGAAATATCCTAAACCCACCCAAAAAAAGCAAACATTCAGCTGAAAAAAAAATGCAAATCCTATTTCGTTAAATCCCTGCAATTCCTACATACCAATCCAACTATTGGCAGTCTAACTGCCTGCCATGCAATAACAATGGCTATATTGCATACATCATCATGAAGGCAATAGAGCAACAAAAGCAGATCATTTGAATGGAAGTTCTCCTGTTACTATTGCAGCATCAGCAAAAGAAAAAAAAACAGAAGAACTAAAAAAATGCTTTTGAGCCATGTTCTTCAATCACTATTTGCCAATAAAGACCACTTTTTCACAATTGATTTTTCATTTGTTTCGGTGATGCTGACTGGTGTATTGGTTGGTGTTGGATATTTGGTAGATGTTTTTAGTTGTGTGTTTGTCTGTCTGTCTGTCTGTCTGCCCACCCACCCTATTTATTCCAATCCTCTCTAGAGTCAATGATGTGTTGCTGGATTAGTGTTGCTGATAGTTTGTTTTTAGTCATTTCTAGCACAATCGGTATCGGCTTTTGTCATCAGTGGTAACTGAAACAAAAAACTCATATTAAGAAGGCCACTGGCTATAAAAAGGTGAGTAAGGAATGCTTAGATTTGTGCGATATGTGTGAAAATGCTTCTGTAGAAAAGTACCAAAATGTATAGCTCTAGTGGCCTATTGTTTATACACAACAAAAAAAATTACGAAAAAATTTCCTATTAAAGTATTAATTGAGTTTTAAACAAGTATATACGGCCAGGCCGAAGCTTATGTACCCTCCACCATGGATTGCGTAGAAACTTCTTCTAAACACTGCCATCCACAATCGAATTACTTAAGTTGCGGTAACGCTTGCCGATGGCAAGGTATCTTAAAACCTCCTAACACCGTCTTCCAAATTGTATGTAAGTCCATATATATTAAATCAAAAAAGATCGATCAAATACGTATATTATTCAGTTTGACAAAATTTTCTATAGACATAAAATTTTGACAAAATTTTCTATAGAAATGAAATTTTAACAAAATTTTCTATAGAAATAAAAGTTTCAAAACATTTTTTATAGAAGTAAAATTTTGACAAAATTTTCTTTAGAAATAAAATTTTGACAAAAATTTTCTATAGAAATAAAATTTTGACAAAATTTTCTATAGAAATAAAATTTTGACAAAATTTTCTATAGAAATAAAATTTTGACAAAATTTTCTATAGAATTAAAATTTTGGTAGATTATTTTTGGCTCGACTGGCAACCGTGATTATGAGCCGAATAAAATTTTAACAAAATTTTCTATAGAAATGAAATTTTGACAATATTTTCTATAGAAATAAAATTTTGAAAAAATATTCTATAGAAATAAAATTTTGGTAGATTATTTTTGGCTCGAGTGGCAACCATGATTATGAACCGATACGGACCAACTTTTGTGTGATTGGAGATCGGCTATATATAACTATAGACCGATATGGACCAAATTGGTATGGTTATTTGCGGCCATGTACTAACACCGCGTTCCAAATTTGAACCGGATCGGATGAATTTTGCTCCTCCAAGAGGCTCCGGAGGTCAAATCTCGAGAACGGTTTATATGGAGGCTATATATAATTATGAACCGATGTGGACCAATTCTTGCATGGTTATTATAGACTATATACCAACATCATGTACCAAATTTCAGCCGGATCGGTTGAAATTTGCTCTCTTTGAGGCTCCGCAAAACAAATATGAGGATCGGTTTATATGGGGGCTATATATAATTATGGACCGATGTGGACCAATTTTTGCATGGTTATTAGAGACCACATACCAACATCATGTACCAAATTTCAGCAATATCGGATGAAATTTGCTTCTCTTTGAGGCTCTGCAAGCCAAATCTGGGGATCGGTTTATTGGTCCACCGATGTAGACCAATCTTTGCATGGTTGAAAGATACCATATACCAACACCACGTACCAAATTTCAGCCGGATCCGATGAAATTTGCTTCTCTTTGAGGCTCCGTAAGCCAAATCTGGGGATCGGTTTATATGGGGGCTATATATAATTATGGTGGCTATATATATAAAGGGTGATTTGTTAAGAGCTTGATAACTTTTTTAAAAAAAAAAACGCATAAAATTTGCAAAATCTCATCGGTTCTTTATTTGAAACGTTAGATTGGTCCATGACATTTACTTTTTGAAAATAATTTCATTTAAATGTTGACCGCGGCTGCGTCTTAGGTGGTCCATTCGGAAAGTCCAATTTTGGGCAACTTTTTCGAGCATTTCGGCCGGAATAGCCCGAATTTCTTCGGAAATGTTGTCTTCCAAAGCTGGAATAGTTGCTGGCTTATTTCTGTAGACTTTAGACTTGACGTAGCCCCACAAAAAATAGTCTAAAGGCGTCAAATCGCATGATCTTGGTGGCCAACTTACCGGTCCATTTCTTGAGATGAATTGTTCTCCGAAGTTTTCCCTCAAAATGGCCATAGAATCGCGAGCTGTGTGGCATGTAGCGCCATCTTGTTGAAACCACATGTCAACCAAGTTCAGTTCTTCCATTTTTGGCAACAAAAAGTTTGTTAGCATCGAACGATAGCGATCGCCATTCACCGTAACGTTGCGTCCAACAGCATCTTTGAAAAAATACGGTCCAATGATTCCACCAGCGTACAAACCACACCAAACAGTGCATTTTTCGGGATGCATGGGCAGTTCTTGAACGACTTCTGGTTGCTCTTCACTCTAAATGCGGCAATTTTGCTTATTTACGTAGCCATTCAACCAGAAATGAGCCTCATCGCTGAACAAAATTTGTCGATAAAAAAGCGGATTTTCTGCCAACTTTTCTAGTAATAAAATTCAATGATTTGCAAGCGTTGCTCGTTAGTAAGTCTATTCATGATGAAATGTCAAAGCATACAGAGCATCTTTCTCTTTGACACCATGTCTGAAATCCCACGTGATCTGTCAAATACTAATGCATGAAAATCCTAACCTCAAAAGAATCACCCTTTATATATATATATATATATATATATATATATATATATATATATATATATATATATATATATATATATATATATATATATATATATATATATATATATATATATATATATATATATATATATATATATATATATATATATATATATATATATATATATATATATATATATATATATATATATATATATATATATATATATATATATATATATATATATATATATATATATATCGGATGAAAAAATTCCTTCTCTTTGAGGCTTTGGTAGCCAAATCTGGGGATCGGTTTATATGTGGGCTATATATAATTATGGACCGATGTAGACCAATTTTTGCATGGTTCTTAGAGACCATATACCAACACCATGTACCAAATTTCAGCAAGATCGGATGAAATTTGCTTCTCTTTGAGGCTTTGGAAGCCAAAACTGCGGATCGGTTTATATGGGGGCTATATATAATTATGGACCGATGTGGACCAATTTTTGCATGGTTGTTAGAGACCATATACCAGCACCATGTACCAAATTTCAGCAAGATCGGATGAAATTTGCTTCTCTTTGAGGCTTTGGAAGCCAAATCTGGGGATCGGTTTATATGGGGGCTATATATAATTATGGACCGATGTGGACCAATTTTTGCATGGTTGTTAGAGACCATATACCAGCATAATGTACCAAATTTCAGCCGGATCGGATGCAATATGCTTCTGTTAGAGGCTCCACAAGCCAAATCTGAGGGTCCCTTTATATAGGGACTATACGTAAAAGTGGACCGATATGGCCCATTTGCAATACCATCCGACCTATATCAATAACAAATACTTGTGCCAAGTTTCAAGTTGATAGCTTGTTCCGTTCGGAAGTTAGCGTGATTTCAACAGACGGACGGACGGACATGCTTAGATCGACTCCGAATTTCACCATGACCCAGAATATATATACTTTATGGGGTCTTAGAGCAATATTTCGATGTGTTACAAACGGAATGACAAAGTTAATATACCCCCATCCTATGGTGGAGGATATTAAAAGTAACCATGAAAACAAGCTGATTTTCAGCTTGAAAACTGAACATAGTGCTCAGCCTTAATTATTAAACTTCAATTAGATCCCTCGTACTATTCTTACAAGCTAAAATAACTTTTCGAAAATGAAAACCTAAAGGCCAAACAAACTATTTGGCCACGTTAGCACATTTTCAGTTTCTGTATGGTTTTTACTTTTTGTTACATTTCAAAACAAAAAAAATTGCGAAGCTTGTGCTAATACAGCCGTTCATCGCTCTACTTCTCTAACGGATCCTTAAAAATGAGATAGCCAAAGACAAGAACACAATATAAACTTCGCCAAGGATTTTGTCTGAACAATCTGTTTCCCTCAGTCGATGCTACAAACTGAATGGAAAAATATTTACAAGCGACAGTAACAAATTCAAAGAATAATTTTTAGCTGAAAAGGCAAAGAATAAAACACGAAAAGCTGCAATGTTCAATGTCTATTATGTGCAGTCAAGTTGAACAACGAAATAACTTAAGTTCACTTCACTTCAGTTGAGTTGAGTTGAGTTGAGTTTAGCTGATTGTACCCAATTTCCAAACAGGAAGAATGGTATGGCAAAACATCATAGGAAACTTTCGTTAAACTATGAGGGAACATCAACAAACTTAGTGGTGTTGGGTAGATTTCTATATTTTGATAGAACGAATGCAAAATATATTCATAACACTATTGCAGCATAGAAAAGGATATAATAAGTCTCATTCTACACTGAAAGAAGAGTTTTCATTATCATGTTATTGATGTAGGTCGAATGGTATTGCAACTGGGCCATATCGGTTCACTTTTACGTATAGCCCCCATATAAACTGACGCCCAGATTTGACTTGTGGAGCCTCTAAGATAAGCCTATTCATCCGATCTGGGAAATTTGGTACATATAGTTGGTATATGGTCTCTAACAACCATGCAAAAATTGGTCTACATCGGTCCATAATTATATATAGCCCCCATATAAACCGATCCCAAGATTTGGCCTGCGGAGCCTCAAAGAGAAGCAAATTCCATCCGATCCGGCTGAAATTTGGTACATGGTGTTGGTATATGGTTTCTAACAACCATGTTCAAATTGGTGCACGTCGGTTCATAATTATATAGCCCCCATATAAACCGATCCCCAGATTTGGCTTGCGGAGCCTCAAAGAGAAGCAAATTTCATCCGATGCGGCTGAGATTTGGTACATGATGCTGGTATTTGGTCTCTAACAACCATGCGAAAATTTGTCCACATCGGTCCATAATTATATATAGCCCCCATATAAACCGATCCCCCGATTTGGCTTGTGGAGCCTCTAAGAGAAGCAAATTTCATCGGATCCGGCTGAAATTTGGTACATGGTGTTTGTATATGGTATCTAACAACCATGCAAAACTTGGTTCATACTTATATATAGCCCCCATATAAACGGACCCCCAGATTTGGCTTGCGGGCCCTCTAAGAGAAGCATATTTCAACCGATCTGGCTGAAATTTGGTACGTGGTGTAACACGTACCAACCATGCAAAAATTGGTCCATATCGGTCCATAATTATATATAGCTCCCATATAAATCGATCGCCAGATTTAACCTCCGGAGCCTCTTGGAGGAGCAAAATTCATCCGATCCGGTTGAAATTTGGTACGTGGTATTAGTATATGGTCTTTAACAACCGTGCTACATTTGGTCCATATCGGTGCATAATTATATATAGCCCTCGTAAAAACCGATCCCCAGATATGACCTCAGGAGCCTCTTGAAGAAGCAAAATCCATCCGATCCGGTTGAAATTTGATAGATTTTGCTAGTGTATGGCCAATAACAACGATGCCAAAAGTGGTCCTTATCGATCTATATTATATATAGCCCCCAAATAAACCGATCCCCAATTTTATTGCCATAGAAAATTTTGTCAAAATTTTATTTCTATAGAAAATTTTATCAACATTCTATTTCTATAGAAAATTTTGTCAGAATGTTATTTCTGTACAAAAGTTTGTCAAAATGTTATATCTATAGAAAATTTATGAAGTATTTCATAGTTGGAGAGAAATATTTTGCAAAATCTTCCAAAACATCAAGAATTCTACCAATCTACCAAACAGTAAAAAATCTGCCATTTTTGGTAGACTCGTGTTCATAATTGTATGTAGCCCCTTTATAAAGCGACCACCCTATTTCATTTCTGGCTCTATAATTACAACACAAAAGTTCATATATGTTCGTAATTATATCGGTCAAGAACTGAATATATACGTATTTAATCGACCTTTCTACTATATATCCCGCATGGACTAACTTACAATCTAGAAAATGATGTTATGAAATTTTAAGATGCCTTGCCATCGGCCGCAACCCAAGCAATTTAATTGTGCATGACCGTCTATAGTAGAAGTTTCTAAGATTCGGCCTTGCCGAACTTACGGCCGAGTAAATTGTTTTAATTGTTCTGTATTCAAATCGTTGGACAATCTTCTACATTTCCTGTGAATTTCAAGCGTGGTTTGTCAAGGGGAGGTATACTTCTCCTCAACATACCATACAATAAATCGGAAAAAAGTAAAAGCAATTAAAAATTGGCCATATTAACATTTGTTAAAGTGTTGGTCACGGAGAACATGCCTTTCCCAAACATATACCGGAAAATTTAAGTTTTTTACTTAAAAAAGTCTCATAAAATTATGTACAGAGTTCCCATTTATCGACAATCATCTACTTTGTATTGTCAAAAAATCAGTCAAAAAAAACACCCCCCTCCTTCGATCCTTTCCGACCATATATCGTAAATTCACGTACCCTATATTCATTTCACAGACTACCTAACTTCACTACTCCCCTTCCCCAACCAGACATCGAAAAATCATGTACCCTGTATAAATTTAATCATCTTCTCCCAATTTTAAGTAAATCGGATAAGGTTAGATTTCACTTTCTCTGCAAATTCCAAGAAAATCTGTACATTTTCCTTCAAGTTTCATAGTGTGGGGCAAGGAGAAGTACACCATATTGATTTCATAACCTTCCCCTACGGCCTTTGTAAATTTCAAGTAAAATTGAGAATTCTACTTTTTTCAGTTTTAGAGGATGTCGTCACAATATCGAAAAATGACATAACGTATATTGTGTAGACGTTCCATAAAATTTCAAACAAATTATAAGCCCAATTTTTAAGCAGCAGGGCAAGGGGAAGCCCCTCTTCCCTTCCGATTTTCACAAAATCAGATATCCATTATAATAATATAACCTACCCCACATTCTCTGTAAATTTCAAGTAAATTGGAAAAATTTAATTGTTTCACGGTATGTACTTAAGGAGAAAGGAGGTTTTTCTGTGCCTTTTTAATTTGCCCCGACCAAATATTAAAAAATCATATACCTCATATAAATTTCATAATCTCCCCCAAGATCTCCGACTGTATGTCGACAAATTTGGTTTTTTCTCTGTACTTTAAAAAAAGTCGGACAAAGAGGACGCCCCCCTCCTCGACCAAATATAGAAAAATAAAGTAGCTGTTCCTTGCCTAGACGCCCCCTTCAACCATCCCTGAAAATTTCAAGCAAATCGGATAATTTTGTTCCAATTGTCAAAAGGTCGGGCAAGGAGGAGGTCCCCCTTCCCGACCAAATATTTAAAAATTAGTTTCCCCATAATAAATTTATAATCTCACGGCGTGTTCTCTGTAATTTAGAGATTTTTTTTGTTTTTTACTGCACTTTGAACAAAAATGTTATAAAGAGGTGGTCCACCTTCGCGACCAAATATCGAAAAATAAAACAGCAGGTTTGTTTGTCTAGACATCACCACTAACCTTCCTTGGAAATTTCACCCAAAGCGGAGAACTTTGGCCCAATTTTGAAAAGGTCGGGCAAGAGGGATGTCCCCTCCCTCCACCAGACATCAACAAATGAGGTACCCTGTTTTCTCCACATGATTACCCTCTACGTTCTCCCAACATATTTCATTTGAAAAAATAAAAATATTTTATAACAAAAGCAACTGCGATGAATTCAAATTTTCCCAATTTCCGTTGAAACTTTACTTGAATTGTCTTTACTATAAACTTTACGGAGCCCGAGACCTTTCAAACGAATGCAGAACTGTGGAAATCGGTTCGTGCGTTCTGGAGTTAAAGCTGGAGTTAATACGTCTATCAACAAAACAAAATCTTTTGTTACACAGACAAAATTTCCGAAGTTAAACTAACGCTAAATTTAACTTATTTTTATAGGAAAAAATTTATTTGCTTGTAGTTAAATTTTATTATTTCTATCGAAGTTTTCCACAGCTTAATGAAATCTTACTTTTTATACCCTCCACCATAGGATGGGGGTATATTAACTTTGTCATTCCGTTTGTAACACATCGAAATATTGCTCTAAGACCCCACAAATTCTGGCTCGTGGTGAAATTCTGAGTCGATCTGAGCATGTCTGTTTAAATCACGCTAACTATCTGTTGAAATTTGGTACGTGGTGGTAGTATATGATATTTAACAACCATGCCAAAAGTGGTCCATATCAGTCCATATCAGTTCTGAGTCATTGTGCTAGTATATGGCCGTTAACAACAATGCCTAACTAGGTCCATATCGGTCTATAGTTATATATAGCTCTCAGATAAATCGATCCCCAATCAAACAAAAATTGGTCCATACCAAGTTCATAATTTTAGCCCCCATATAAGCGACCCCCAAATTTCAATTCTGGCTCTCCACGTACCGTGCAAAAGTCCATATCCATTCGTAATTATTTGTAGACTTACCTATACATAACTTTTGTGTCTAATACATACCACGTATACGTGTGAGTTAGTCCACAATTTAGAAAACGATGTTAAGAAGTTTTAAGATACCTTGCCATCGTAAGTAACCACAACGCAAGTAATTCGATTGTGGATGTCAGTCTTTCGCAGAAGTTTCTACGCAATCCATGGTGGAGGGTACATAAGATTCGGCCTGGCCGAACTTACGCCCGTATATACTTGGTTTTAGTTAGTCTTTATGAAATTGTTTTTACGTCCTGGAAAAGTATATACAGTGAAAAGCAAATAAGAAACAATCTTTGTTTGTCTAAAATTTCGTTTGGGAGGAAAGAATTATTATTTTTTTTTTTTTGCATGAATGCGAGATATGTTAGCGGCGTCAATAGGAACAATATTAGCATACATATTTATTACATTAATTAAGTAATGCTTTTGAAATTTAACGACGGAGAATTTTGAAATAAATGTGTGTAATGTCCGGAAGATGCACGGAAAATATAGAAAGTATTGGACAAACAAAACTTCTTCATTTACTCTAACATTTTGGGTTTATTGTACCATTGATGAGACAAAACAAAACTACTGGATAGTTAACATCATTAGGCTCCAAAGTTTTCTTCTACATTCATAGACAATGACAGTAACAATTATTGTCTGAAGCATGTTTCTAAAGTTCTCCACAGCTGCCTACAAAATTTAAATTATTCAGGTGTTGTCAAATGATAGTCGAAGTTGTCGACACTCTTAAGGCAATTAGTTTCACAGACAGTCTGGATGCATGGAATTACGTTTGTATGCTATTGGAAGCGGTAACTAATGTTTTTGGAAACGTCTAGCTTTGTAATTGACCAATTGAAAAGACATTAAAATTAAATGGTAAAATCATGCGGCATACATTTAAAAATATCCACAGTATGATACAATGGCCTTAGCAGATCATGAGTAAATCAATAGTTTTGCTACAGATAAATTGAAAGGGCCTGACGTACAGTCTTCGTCTTTTTCAGTAAGACTAAATTGAAATTTTTTGCGTACCTTAGGCTAGTCTCAGTGAGCCCGATGTATCAGGCTCACCTAGACTATGCAGTCCATTGTGATACTACATTGGTGAACTTCTCTCTTATCACTGAGTGCTGTCCGCTTCCATGTTAAGCTCAATGACAAGGGACCTCCTTTTTAAAGCCGAGTCCGAACGGCGTTCCACATTACAGTGAAACCATTTAGAGAAGCTTTGAAACCCTCAGAAATCTCACCAGCATTACTGAGGTGAGATAATCCACCGCTGAAAAATTGTTTGGGGTTCGGTCGAAGCAGGAATCGAACCCACGACCTTGTGTATGCAAGGCGGGCATGTTAACCATTGCAACACGATGGCTCCCTGGCACCCTAGCGTACATTATATTTAATATAAATTTAAATTACGAAAAAGAGTTCGCAGTTAAACACATGCTATTTTTAACTTATTTTTATTGAAAAAAAAAATATATAATTGTTTTTAATTAAATTTTATTATGTGCAGCGAAATGTTCCACAGCCCAATGAAATTTTAATTTTTTATGTATGAGCTAACGATGTGTATAAAGTTCAATGACCGTACACATAAGTCCAATATGAAATAAAGGAGAAGAAAGTTTTCGTACGATTCCCAAGAATAGTAAGAATGAACTACTGTATGGTTAAAGTGGTCATGCTTTGACGCCAATGATATTTTTTAGGTTTAGTTCATTATTTCTTTTGTGAGAGAGTGTAGTTTCGTGAATTGCATTTAGAAAGTACACCAGGACATTACATTTTTCTGGTTTCAACAACGCTTTGTGAAAATCTCAAAATATGGAGTATTCATTTAGGTTAGGTTAATGTGGCAGCCCGATTAAGTTTCAGGCTCAATTAGACTGTGATACCACATTAACTAAAAGTACCTATCACATATGGACACTTCTAGTTTTAACCGCTGAACCTTCTCGATTATTTCCTTCTGCTGAACCAACCAGATTCTTCCAAAAACATTAGAAGACTGCTGAAGTTAACGTATTACAGGTCCGCCAGCAATTTGAAGCTATATGCGCCTAAAATTTACTTACGCCTTACACAAAATGCAGGACACTCACGCCAGAGGTGTTTAATTGATTCCTTTTCCTCCGCATCATGACAGCTCATACAATCGTTATTATTCTTCGCGCTAATAGTTTTTGCAAACTCGCCTTTCAGGCAGCGACGCGTTATAGCTATGGCCAGGCAACCATATTAGGTGAATATTGTGCTTCTCAGCCATCTCATTGAGAGATTTGCGGCAGTCGATGACCGTTTTGGAGTTAAGGAACACAGAGTCCATGGATTGTATTGCAGGTTGACTGTCTGAGTATATATTAAAGCCAACATTTTGTTTGCAATATTACTTATCAGCCAATTCTCCACCTCTCATTTTGCTAATATTTCAGCCTGAAAACACTACAGTGATTAGGTAATTTTTCGCTATTCGAAGTTCCAGATCCGAAACCCACTTGTCCAAAAAAAGTATATATATATACTCTTGATCAAGGAGAAATTCTAAGACGATATAACCATATGCGTATGTCTGTCTGTTGTAATCACGCTAACAATAATGTCGTTATCGTCATGCAATTTGGCACAGATTTGTTTGCATACAGGTCAAGTTCGAAGATGGGCTATATCGGTCTAGGTTTTGATATAGCCCTCATATAAACTGACCCCCCGCTTTGGAGTCATTGAGTTCTAGAAACCGTATTTTCTATCCGATTTGTATGAAATTGGAAACCTAAATAGAGGTATTTTAGGACCATTAGTAGGTTTTCAGAAAATATTGTGCATATGTTATATACGGCCGTAAGTTCGGCCAGGCCGAAGCTTATGTACCCTCCATCATGGATTGCGTAGAAACTTCTTCTAACACTGCCATCCACAATCGAATTACTTGCGTTGCGGTAACGCTTGCCGATGGCAAGGTATCTTAAAACCTCCTAACACCATCTTCTAAATTGTAAGTTAGTCCATACGGAGTATATATTAATCAAAACAAGTATATACGGCCGTAAGTTCGGCCAGGCCGAAGCTTATGTACCCTCCATCATGGATTGCGTAGAAACTTCTTCTAACACTGCCATCCACAATCGAATTACTTAAGTTGCGGTAACGCTTGCCGATGGCAAGGTATCTTAAAACCTCCTAACACCATCTTCTAAATTGTATGTAAGTCCATACGTGGTATATATTAAATAAAAAAAGATCGATCCAATACGTATATAATTCAGTTTGACAAAGTAGACATAAAATTTTGACAAAATTTCCTACAGAAATAAAATTTTAACAAAATTTTCTATAGAAATAAACTTTTGACAAAATTTTCTATAGAAATAAAAATTTTGACAAAATTTTCTATAGAAATAAAAATTTTGACAAAATTTTCTATAGAAAGAAAATTTTGACAAAAATTTTTACAGAAATAAAATTTTAACAAAATTGTCTATGGAAATAAAATCTTGGTAGATTATTTTTGGCTCGAGTGGCAAAATGAACCGAATAAAATTTGAACAAAATTTTCTATAGAAATAAAATTTTGACAAAATTTTCTATAGAAATAAAATTTTGACAAAATTTTCTATAGAAATAAAATTTTGACAATGATGAAAATTTTATTATGAACCGAATAAAATTTTTACAAAATTTTCTCTAGAAATAAAATTTTGACAAAATTTTCTATAGAAATAAAACTTTGGTAGATTATTTTTGGCAACCATGACTATGAACCGGTATGGACCAATTTTTGTGTGATTGGACCAATTTTGGTATGGTTGTTAGCGACCATGCCTAATTTGAACCGGATCGGATGAATTTTGCTCCTCCAAGAGGCTCCGGAGGTGAAATCTGGAGAATGTTTTATATGGGGGCTATATATAATTATGGACCGATATGGACCAATTCTGGCACGGTTGTTAAAGATCATAACCAACACCATGTTCCAAATTACAACCGGATTGGATGAAATTTGCTTCTCTTGGAGACTTCGCAAACCAAATCTGGGGATCGGTTTATATGGGCGCCATATATAATTATGGACTGATGTGGACCAATTTTTGCACGGTTGCTAGAGACCATATACCAATACCATGTACCAAATTTCAGCCGGATCGGATGAAATTTGCTTCTCTTAGAGGCTCCGCAACCCAAATCTGGGGATCGGTTTATATGTGCGCTATATATAATTATGGACCGATGTGGACCAATTTTTGCACGGTTGCTAGAGACTATATACCAATACCATGTACCAAATTTCAGCCGGATCGGATGCAATTTGCTTCTCTTTGAGGCTTCGCAAGCCAAATGTGGAGATCGGTTTATATAGGGGCTATATATAATTATGAACCGATGTAGACCACTTTTTGCATGATTGTTAGAGACCATATACCAACACCATGTACCAAATTTCAGCCGGATTGGATGCAATTTGCTTCTCTTAGAGGCTCCACAAGCCAAATCTGGGGATCGGTTTATATGGGGGCTATATATAATTATGGACTGATGTGGACCAATTTTTGCATGGTTGTTAGAGACCATATACCAACATCATGTACCAAATTTCAGCCGGATCGGATGAAATTTGCTTCTCTTTGAGGCTCCGCAAGCCAAATCTGGGGATCGGTTTATATGGGGGCTATATATAATTATGGACCGATGTGGACCAGTTTTTGCATGATTGTTAGATACCATATACCAACACCATGTACCAAATTTCAGCCGGATCGGATGAAATATGCTTCTCTTAGAGGCTCCACAAGCCAAATCTGGGGATCGGTTTATATGGGGGCTATATATAATTATGGACCGAGGTGGACCAATTTTTGCATGATTGTTAGAGACCATATACCAACACCACGTACCAAATTTCAGCCGGATCGGATGAAATATGCTTCTGTTAGAGGCTCCACAAGCCAAATCTGAGGGTCCCTTTATATGGGGGCTATACGTAAAAGTGCACCGATATGGCCCATCTTCAATACCATCCGACCTACATCGATAACAACTACTTGTGCCAAGTTTCAAGTCGATAGCTTGTTTCGTTCGGAAGTTAGCGTGATTTCAACAGACGGACGGACGGACGGACGGACGGACATGCTTAGATCGACTCAGAATTTCACCACGACCCAGAATATATATACTTTATGGGGTCTTAGAGCAATATTTCGATGTGTTACAAACGGAATGACAAAGTTAATATACCCCCATCCTATGATGGAGGGTATAAAAAGATCGATCCAATACGTATATAATTCAGTTTGACAAAGTAGACATAAAATTTTGACAAAATTTCCTACAGAAATAAAATTTTAACAAAATTTTCTATAGAAATAAACTTTTGACAAAATTTTCTATAGAAATAAAATCTTGGTAGACTATTTTTGGCTCGAGTGGCAAAATGAACCGAATAAAATTTGAACAAAATTTTCTATAGAAATAAAATTTTGACAAAATTTTCTATAGAAATAAAATTTTGACAATGATGAAAATTTTATTATGAACCGAATAAAATTTTTACAAAACTTTCTCTAGAAATAAAATTTTGACAAAATTTTCTATAGAAATAAAATTTTGGTAGATTATTTTTGACTCTAGTGGCAACCATGTCTATGAACCGATATGGACCAATTTTTGTGTGATTGGACCAATTTTGGTATGGTTGTTAGCGACCATGCCTAATTTGAACCGGATCGGATGAATTTTGCTCCTCCAAGAGGCTCCGGAGGTCAAATCTGGAGAATGTTTTATATGGGGGCTATATATAATTATGGACCGATATGGACCAATTCTGGCACGGTTGTTAAAGATCATATACTAACACCATGTTCCAAATTACAACCGGATTGGATGAAATTTGCTTCTCTTGGAGACTTCGCAAGCCAAATCTGGGGATCGGTTTATATGGGGGCTATATATAATTATGAACCGAAGTGGACCAATTTTTGCATGTTTGTTAGAGACCATATACCAACATCATGTACCAAATTTCAGGCGGATGGGATGAAATATGCTTCTGTTAGAGGCTCCACAAGCCAAATCTGAGGGTCCCTTTATATGGGGGCTATACGTAAAAGTGGACCGATATGGCCCATTTTCAATACCATCCGACCTACATCGATAACACCTACTTGTGCCAAGTTTCAAGTCGATAGCTTGTTTCGTTCGGAAGTTAGCGTGATTTCAACAGACGGACGGACGGACGGACATGCTTAGATCGACTCAGAATTTCACCACGACCCAGAATATATATACTTTATGGGGTCTTAGAGCAATATTTCGATGTGTTACAAACGGAATGACAAAGTTAATATACGCCCATCCTATGATGGAGGGTATAAAAAGAGGCCGATTAAATACGTATATAATTCAGTTTGACAAAATTTTCTATAGAAATAAAATTTTGACAAAATTTTCTAAAGCATAAAATTTTGACAAAATTTTCTATAAAAATTTTGGTAGATTATTTTTAGGGATCGGCTATATATAACTATAGACCGATATGGACTAAATTTGGCATGGTTGTTAGCGGCTATATACTAGCGCAATGTACGAAATTTCAACCGGATCGGATGAGTTTTGCTCCTCCTAGAGCTCCGGAGGTCAAATCTGGGGATCGATTTATACGGACGATATATATAATTATGGACCGATGTGGACCAAGTCCTGCTTTCAACCGAATCGGATAAATTTAGTTCATCCATGAGGCTCCGGAGTTCAAATCTGGGGATCAGTTTATATGGGGGCTATATATAATTATGAACCGATGTGGACCAAATTTTGCATAGTTGCTAGATACCATATACTTACACCATGTACCAAATTTTAGCCAGATCGGATGAAATTTGCTTCTCTTAGAGGCTCCGCAAGCCAAATCTGGGGATCGGCTTATATGGGGGCTATATTTAATTATAGACCGATATGGACCAATTTGTTGATGGTTATTAGAGACCACATACCAACACCATGTAACAAATTTCAGCCGGATCGGATGAAATTTGCTTCTCTTTGAGGCTCCGTTAGCCAAATCTGGGGATCGGTTTATATGGGGGCTATATATAATTATAGACCGATATGGACCAATTTTTGGATGGTTATTAGAGACCACATACCAACACCATGTAACAAATTTCAGCCGGATCGGATGAAATTTGCTTCTCTTTGAGGCTCCGCCAGCCAAATCTGGGGATCGGTTTATATGGGGGCTATATATAATTATGGACCGATGTGGACCATTTTTTTACATGGATGTTAGAGACCATATACCAACACCATGTACCAAATTTCAGCCGGATCGCATGAAATTTGCTTCTCTTTGAGGCTCCGCCAGCCAAATCTGAGGGTCCGTTTATATGGGGGCTATACGTAAAAGTGGACCGATATAGCCCATTTGCGATACCATCCGACCTACACCAATAACAACTACTTGTGCCAAGTTCCAAGTCAATGGCTTGTTTCGTTCGGAAGTTAGCGCGATTTCAACAGACGTACGGACGGGCGGACATGCTTAGATCGACTCAGAATTGCACCACGACCCAGAATATATATATTTTATGGGGTCTTAGAGCAATATTTCGATGTGTTACAAACGGAATGACAAAGTTAATATATCCTATGGTGGAGGGTATAAAAACCTTTATTCCAATTGTTTTCCCTTTCTGCCAGCTATAACGGTGGTTAATTTTCGTAGATTATTTGATGAACTGATAATAAATTCACTTTTTGCATCGACTCACTTAACATATTTAATATGCAATAATAGTCTCATAATAAAGAGTCGTAATTAAAAACTCTTTATAATATTTATCCATTGGCTTTTCAATAAATCGAGGAAATTCCATCGTATGCAATGGCAATGGTGCGGATATGTTCAAATTGAATTTTAATACAGTCCATTCGGGATGAGTTTTCGGTGTTGTTGTTGATGTTGTTGTTATGAGACAAATCCGCAAAAATAACTTTTCCATGACATTTAAATAAATTCATATTCAATTTTGTCAATTCTCTGTCCCATTCTATATTTTGTATACCATCTTTCTCTATGGCAATTATTGGAGACTTGCTTCAAATGTTGTGTGTGACCATCGATGGGTAAACAAGTTACATGGTGGGTTTTCTAGGGGCCTTAATTTATTTCAGGTATAGATAAGGTGGACAATTTCAATACAATCAGGACACTGCGATATTATGAAACTATCAAAGTATAAAACTGCCTATCCGATATCGACCAATTTTTGCGAAGATTTCAACCAAATGAGATGAAATTTGCTCCTCCAAGAGCCCCCGCAAGACAAATATGAGGGACTGTACCTATAAGTGGTCAGATATGGCCCATTTGCTATACCTACACCAATAACTTGTGCCAATTTTCAGGTCGATAGATAATTTCATTCATAAGTTAGCTTGATATCAACGGACCCCATTCTATGGTGGATGGTATAAAAATCATATGTATACTCCATAAACATATACCCCTTAATTTTCTTAAATATGCAACTGCGATTTATCTCCCAGACCTATATCAATGTTACCCCACAAATGCTTATGATTACTAATTCAGTAAGGGTGGTTTAGGGTATGATATAATCTACCAAAATTTGGAGAGAATTCTACCAAAATTCTAGAAAATTTTGTCAAAATTTTATTTTTATAGAAAATTTTGTCAAAACTTTATTTTTATAGAAAATTTTGTCAAAACTTTATTTTTATAGAAAATTTTGTCAAAACTTTATTTTTATAGAAAATTTTGTCAAAACTTTATTTCCATAGAAAATTTGGTTAAAAATTTATTTCCATAGAAAATTTTGTTAAAAATTTATTTCTATAGAACAATTAGTCAAAATATATTTCTATATAAAAATTTTTCAAATTTTATTTCTATAGAATTTTTTTCAAAATTATAGTTTTATAGAAGATGTAGCCAAAACTTTATTTCTATAGAAAATTTTGTCAAAACTTTATTTCTATAGAAAATTTTTTCAACATTCTTTTTATATACAAAATTTTATTTCTATACAAAATTTTATCAAAATTTTGTTTCTACACGCAGAGAAGGAATATGATCACCACCACCATGTTTCAAGAGCAAAATGTTACTTTTTTCACGGAAAACATGTAATATGTTTGTCGACACCATGTTATTTTCTCGCAAATTATGTATCTGATTTCGGAAAGCATGTTATGTTTGACGAGAAAATAATATTTTTGCGACAAAAATGCTACATGCTCGTTGGGAAAAAGTAACATGGTGCTCTTGAAATATGTTTGAGGTGACCATATTCCTACTCTGGGTGTATACAAAATTTTGTCAAAATTGTATTTATATGGAAAAGTTTGTCACAATTTTATTTTTATAGAAAATTTTGTCAAAATGTTATTTCTGTAGAAAATTTGAGAAGTACTTTTTAATTGGAAAGTAATATATTGCAAAACCTACCAAAACATCAAGAATTCTACCAATCTACCAAACATTAAAATATCTACCATTTTTGGAAGAATTCTACTAACTGTGGCCACCGTGTCTAGAAGCCCAAGAAGTCAAATCGGGAGATGGGGCTATATGGGGTCTAACCAAAATATCGACCGATTCACGCCATATTCGCCACACATACTTACGGACCTAAAAAACATCTAATTCAGGCAATTCGTATAAAAATTGGGGTGTCTAAAAGCTCAAAGGGCTATAGCGGGATATCGCTCTATACGGGGGCTATACTAATATACCCAGCAAAAATGGAGCACTATTTCAGCAGGATTGTAAGGGAGAGAGGCAGTACCAACTGCTTACAAAACGATTTCCCGATGTGGGGGCGATGTCCCAATTTAGAGCAGCTTCTACATAGCGCTGATATAATTGCTCATTTTAACAGAAATATTGCTCAGGAGTGATATATAATCTTGAGTATAGCATTGTTTGCGTTAAGGAAAAGAGCACTTCTTTTCATGCATCTATACTGCATGAATTGGTTGCAATAACGTAAACGAATGATCATAAACAAGTTTGACTACTCGTTTACGTCATTGCCACCGATTCATGCAGTGGGGATGGACTGCCTACATTATTGTATACCAAAAAGCGCAACTAAACTCTTACTGCTAAAGTATTTTTTGCTGGATATGAACCGATACACACCACTTTCGGCGCACTTTTTTATGGACCTAAAATACCTCTAGATTTCTAATTTACGGCAAATCGGATAAAACTTGCGGAGTCCAGAAGCCTAATAAGTCAAACCGGGAGATCAGGTTATGTAGAGGTTATACCAAAACATCGACCGAATTACATTATATTCGCCATACATATGTGCGGACATAAAACACTACTAGAATTCCAATTTCAAGCGAACGGGATACAAATTGCGGTGTCTAGAAGCCCAAAAATTGAATAGGACTTTATGGGGGCTAACCAAAACTTGGACATATTCACACCATATTCGATATACTTATTTTTAGAACCAAAATACTTCTAGATTTTGAATTTCAGACGAATCGGATAAAAATTGCGGTGTCTAAAAGCTCAAGACCCCAAGTCGGGGAATCAGTTTGTATGGGGGCTTTATAAAACCATAGACCGATATAACCCATCTTCGAACTTGGCCTGCTTGCAGCCAAATACAGAATTTCAGCAGGAATGCGTCATTATTGAAGGCTGTAGCGTGATCACAGCAGACAGACTGATGGACAAACTCAGATGGTTATATCGTCTTAGACTTTTCCCTGATCAAGAATATATGTAGTGTATGGTTAAAAATCGATATTTCGATGTGTTACAATCGGAATGGAACATCACCATTCTATGTAGGTGGGCATAATTAATTGAATGAATGAGAAATGCGAAAAAAAAACTATGTTTTCCACTACACAAATTCTCGAATATACTCAAAATAATTAAAAGAGAAAATTGTTTAATTTTCTCCCGAAAAGGCCTAACCGAACATTTACTAGAAGGCAATATTTTAGCACATTGTTTGCTTTACTGGTTATCTATGTATGTATATATAGTACGTGTGAGTGTGTGTGTGTATATATGCATTTGGCAATTAATAAATCTGTGTAATCATAATTTTAATTATCCTGTTGATTTAATCGATTTCAATTATAACGAGAGTGTTGATATACAATTCCGGTTTTTCTATAGCCCTTGCATTTGCCACTCCATAGACAGTGTAAACTTGTACAACAGCATCGATAGCATTCATCCATACAGTTGGTGGTTGGTATGTCAATACTGTAAAAACTTTGCAACAACATCAGATCAACACCATCCGTTTGCAATGCTAACAAAAACAGCAAAATCGAAATCATTTAAATATCAATCTATGCATGGCAAACATTGGCATTCGATGATGGACATGGTCGAACGTTAGGCATAAGACTAATTTACCCATAATAAAATACATTATAGTTGTACGAGTATGCCGTACACAATCATTGCACGGTGCCGATACAAGGTGAATCAAAAATAATGTTGCTACATGCAAAGAAAAAAAAAAAAAAACAAGTATATACGGCCGTAAGTTCGGCCAGGCCAAATCTTATGTACCCATAGAAACTTTTACTAAAGACTGTCATCCACAATCGAATTACTTGGGTTGCGGTAACACTTGCCGATGGCAAGGTATCGTAAAACTTCTTAACACCGTGTTCTCAATTGTAAGTTAAAGGGTGACACGGTCAAAATTTGGTCAAGGGATAACGCGTGTAAATCGGTGAAATCGTTTATTTAAAAAATCAAATTAAATTTATTTTTATACCCTCCACCATAGGATGGGGGTATATTTGTCATTCCGTTTGTAACACATCGAAATATTGCTCTAAGACCCCATAATGTATATATATTCTGGGTCGTGGTGAACTTCTGTGTCGATCTAAGCATGTCCGTCCGTCTGTCCGGCTGTCCGGCCATCTGTGGAAATCACGCTAACTTCCGAACGAAACTAGGTATCGACTTGAAACTTGGCACAAGTAGTTGTTATTGGTGTAGGTCGGATGGTATTGAAAATGGGCCATATCGGCCCACGTTTACGTATAGCCCCCATATAAACCGATCCCCAAATTTGGCTTGCGGAGCCTTCCGGAGCAGCAAAATTCATCCGATCCGGTTGAAATTTGGTACGTGGTCTAAGTATACGGTCTCTAACAACCATGCAAAAATTGGTCCATATCGGTCCATAATTATATATAGCCCCCATATAAACCGATTCCCAGATTTGACCTCCGGAGCCTCTTGGAGGGGCAAAATTCATCCGATCCGGTTGAAATTTGGTACCTGATGTTAGTATACGGTCTCTAACAACCATGCAAAAATTGGTCCATATCGGTCCATAAATATATATAGCTCCCATATAAACCGATCCCCAGATTTGACCTCCGGAGCCTCTTGGAGGAGTAAACTTCATCCTACCCGATTGAAATTTGGTACGTGGTGTTAGTATATGGTCTCTAACAACCATGCAAAAACTGGTCCATATCGGTCCATAATTATATATAGCTCCCATATAAACCGATCCCCAGATTTGACCTCCGGAGCCTCTTGGATGAGCAAAATTCATCCGATCCAATTGAAATTTAGTACGCGGTGTTAGTATATGGTCTCTAACAACCATTCAAAAACTGGTCCATATCGGCCCATAATTATATATAGCTCCCATATAAACCGATCCCCAGATTTGACCTCCGGAGCCTCTTGAAGGAGCAAAAGTCATCCGATGCGGTTGAAATTTGGTACATTTCGTTAGTATATGGCCTCTAACAGCCATGTAAAAATTGTCAAATTTTATTACTATAGAAAGTTTTGTCAAAATTTCATTTCTATGGAAAGTTTTGTAAAAAGTTTATTTCTATAGCAATGTTTGTCAACATTTTATTACCATAGAAAATTTTGTCAAAATTTTATTTCTATAGAAAATTTTGTAAAAAATTTATTTCTGTAGAAAATTTTGTCAACATTTTATTTCTATAGACAATTTTGTCAACATTTTATTTCTATAGAACATTTTGTCAACATTTTATTTCTATAGAAAATTTTGTCAACATTTTATTTCTATAGAAAATTTTGTCAAAATTTTATTGCTATAGAAAATTTTGTCAACATTTTACTTCCATAGAAAATTTTGTCAACATTTTATTTCTATAGAAAATTTTGTCAAGTTTTTATTTCTATAGAAAATTTTGTCAAGTTTTTATTTCTATAGAAAGTTTTGTCAAAATTTTATTTCTATAGAAAATTTTGTCAAACTGAATTATATACGTACTTAATCGGCCTTTTTTTGTTTAATATATACCCCTTATGGACTAACTTACAATTTATCGCAACCCAAGTAATTCGATTGTGGATGACAGCCTTTAGTAGAAGTTCCTACGCAATCCATGGTGGAGGGTACATAAGATTCGGCCTGGCCGAACTTACGGCAGTATATACTTGTTCAAGTTCAATTAGTATAAAATTCAGGAAAAATATTCAGTTAGGCTTTCGCTTTTCCAAATCCGAATTGGCGGGCCTCACGCTTGACACCTGCCATCAGATTTTGTACAGCCACCTTGTCCACCTTCTTCGCCGCAGAAAGCCAGTTTGCCTTGAACTGCTGCTCGTCCTTAGCAGTTTTTTTGGTCTTCTTTAGGTTCCGCTTGACAATAGCCCAGTATTTCTCAATTGAGCGAAGCTCTGGCGTGTTGGGAGGGTTCTTGTCCTTGGGAACCACCTGCACGTTGTTGGCGGCGTACCACTCCATTGCCTTTTTACCGTAATGGCAAGATGCCAAATCCGGCCAAAATAGTACGGAACAACCGTGTTTCTTCAGGAAAGGCAGCAGACGTTTATTCAAACACTCTTTCACGTAAATTTCTTGGTTGACAGTCCCGGAAGCTATGAAAATGCTGCTTTTCAAGCCACAGGTACAGATGGCTTGCCAAACCAGATATTTCTTTGCGAACTTTGACAGTTTTATGTGCTTGAAAATATCTGCTACCTTTCCCCTTCCTTTTGCCGTATAAAACTCCTGTCCCGGAAGCTGCTTGTAGTCGGCTTTGACGTAGGTTCCGTCGTCCATTACCACGCAGTCAAACTTCGTCAGCATCGTCGTGTACAGCCTCCGGGATCGCGCTTTGGCCGTCGTATTTTGTTTATCATCGCGATTTGGAGTCACTACCTTCTTGTAAGTCGATAGTCCGGCTCGTTTTTTGGCTCGATGCACGGTTGTAGACGATACACCCAGCTTATTTGCGGCATCTCGGAGAGAGAGGTTAGGGTTTCGCTTGAAACTACCGGCAACTCTCTTTGTCGTCTCAGCGGGTTCCGGTTTTCGATTTCCCCCCGATCCAGACTTCCTGGCTGTCGACAAACGTTCCCCAAACACTTTAATTACATTTGTAACGGTTGATTTGGCAACTTTTAGCGATTTTGTCAGATATGCGTGCGAGTAGCTCGGATTTTCGCGATGCGCGAGCAAAATTTTGATACGCTGCTCTTCTTGCTTGGACGGCATTTTGATAACTGAAGAGTGAATTTTAAAATCCAAATAGGAGCAACATTCTACACACACACACCTTCAAAATGAGGGGTGTTCAGGTTTTTAAATGCAAAATTGAAAGAAATACGTCAAGTTTATATTGACCAAATTTTGACCGTATCACCCTTTATGTTTTTCTGATTTCGACAAAAATGGTCAAAATATCAACATTTTCCTTGTTTAATCGCCACTGCTTAGTCGAAAAGTTGTAAAAATGATTCTAATTTTCCTAAATTTCTAATACATATATATCGAGCGATAAATCATAAATAAACTTTTGCGAAGTTTCCTTAAAATTTCTTCAGATATAAATGTTTCCAATATTTTTTTACTAAAATTGTGTTCCACCCTAGTGCATTAGCCAACTTAAATTTTGAGTCTATAGATTTTGTAAAAGTCTATCAAATTCTGTCCAAATCGAGTGATATTTAAATGTATGTATTTGGGACAAACCTTTATATATAGCCCCCAACACATTTGACGGATGTGATATGGTATCGAAAATGTAGATCTACAAAGTGGTGCAGGGTATAATAAAGTCGGCCCCGCCCGACTTTAGACTTTCCTTACTGGTTTTTACTAACATTGTGTTCCACCCTAGTGCATTAGCCGACTTAAATTTTGAGTCTATAGATTTTGTAGAAGTCTATCAAATTCTTCCAGATCGAGTGATATTTAAATGTATGTATTTGGGACAAACCTTTATATATATAGCCCCCAACACATTTGACGGATGTGATATGGTATCGAAAATTTAGATCTACAAAGTGGTGCAGGGTATAATATAGTCGGCCCGCCCGACTTTAAACTTTCCTTAATTGTTTTTTACTAACATTGTTGTTGTATCCCAGGGCGTTATCCGATTTAAATTTTAATTCTATTGATTTTTTAGAAATACAAAAAATTTTCTCTATTTAAAGTATTTGTATCTGGAAACACAAACCTTTGTACAGCTCCCAGCAAATTTGAAGTAGTTGAGATGGTAACACAAATGTTTGTGTACATAGTGGTGAAGGGTATAATATAGTCGGCCCCGCCCGACTTTAGACTTTACTTACTTTTTTTTTTTTTGTTTCTTTATTCCAAGTATGCCTTGAAGATTTCATGAACCAACGTGGTTATACATTTCAATGGCATTACGAATAAGTTTAATGCTAACTAAGGCTGAAGAAAATTTTTGTGCATTTCTTAACAGGAGAAAGAAGGAACTACAGCGTGGTTAATAGGCTACTGATTTAGTGCCAATTTTTTTAGGAGAAAAAAGCGCCAAAAAAGGCGTTTGTTACATTAACAACGTATTATGGAAATCTGAAAAATATACAATTTTCGCACTATATAGTCCATATTTCCCATAAAATAGTTTTCTTTTTTTTTGTACGTTTCGTCTCGGTCGACATTGGTTTTCAATTCGAGCCGCTGTGCCCTTAGACATATTTGATATTCACCATAGTCATAAGCAATAGGTTACCCTGTTTCAAATACCTCAACATTTCCAACAATTTTTTTGTTGTTTATTAATGCTCGTGCTACAATAATTATGTTTGATAAATTTGCAAGGAAATCATCATATCCGAATATTAAGTGAAATATTTGCAAACACTTTGTAAATGTGAAATATATTCAACGCATATGAAAACACATACTCACGTACATCTGTACCCATTTACAATATTATTTGTTTACATTATGGCCTGGATTATTTACATTAAACCATCCCATCGCACTACACTCATTTCTCTCAAATGGATGACTGAATGTTTTAAAACCACCTTCCCAATGAATGATACATGCTCCCATGGATTACATCTTCGTTATTCGCAGACAATTTTTGCCTATATATATTGAGGTATATTACGGTTAGTAGGAAATATTTTTGGAAAATTATTATTTAAATTCTATACTCATCTCCATAGGATATATATTTCCAGACACATAAATTCATATATTAAATTCTGAAACGATCTCAAGATGCTAATCTGCCTGTTTGTCAGTTCTAATCATGATAAACCAATGCCGAAGGAGCACCATCAAACTAGTGTTTGTAGATGGTGTTGTAAATATGTTTTCCACTCGAGCCCAAAATAATCTACCAAAATTTTGGAGAAAACTTTACCAAACAATCATTTCCACAGACAATTTAGTCAAAATTTTATTTCTATAGAATATTTTGCGAACAGTTTATTTCTAACATTAGCAAAAATTTTATTTATATAGAAAAATTTGTGAAACTCATATTTCTATAGAACATTTTGTCGAAATGTTACTTCTATAGAAAATTTTTTCAAAATTTTATTTGTATAATTTTTTTTTTTAAATTTTTATTTCTACAGAAAATGTTGTCAAAATTTTATTTCTATTGAAAATTTTGTCAATATTTTATTTCTATAGACAATTTTGTAAAAATTTTATTTCTACAAAAAATTTTGTCCAAATTTTATTTCTATAGAAAAATTTATCAAAATTTTATTTCTATAGAAAATTTTTGTCAAAATTTCATCTCTATAGAAAATTTTGTCATGTTAAAATTTTATTTATAAAGATTTTTTTTTTTTTAATTTTATTCATAAAGGCAATTTTTTTTCAAAATTTTATTTTCAAAGAATTTTTTTAAATTTTATTAAAACTTTATTTATATAGTAATTTTTTTTTAAAAATTTAGATCTATGGAAACTTTCGTCAACATTTTATTTCTATTGAAAATTTTGTCAAATTTTGTTTTCTACAGGAAATTTTGCAAATTTTATTTTTATAGAAAATTTTGTCAAAATTTTATTTTTATAGCATTTTCTTCATTTTGTCAACTTTAATTTTTTGTAGAAAATTTTGTCAAACATTTATTATTATAGAAAATTTTGTCAAAATTTTATATCTATAGAAAATTTTGTCAAAATTTTATTTCTATGGAGAATTTTGTCAACATTTTATTGCTATAGAAAATTTTGTCAAAATTTTATTTCTATCGAAAATTTTGTCAAAATTTTATTTCTTAAGAATTTTTTTTTCACAATTTTATTTTCAATTTTTTTTTAATTTATTAAAGGTTTATTTCTACAGAAAATTTTGTCAATATTTTATTTTTATAGAAAATTTTGTCACAATTTTATTTCTATAGAAAATTTTGTCAAAATTTTATTTCTATAGAAAATTTTGTCAAAATCTTATTTCTATAGAAAATTTTGTCAAAATCTTATTTCTATAGAAAATTTTGCCATTTTGTCAAATTCTATTTCAATAGAATATTTTGTCAAAATTTTATTTCTATAGAAAATTTTGTCAACTTTTATTTCTATAGAAAATTTTGTCAACCTTTTGTTTCTATAGAAAATTTTGTCAACATTTAATTTCTGTAGAAAAATTTGTCAAAATTTTATTTCTGTAGAAAGTTTTGTCAACATTTTGTTTCTATAGAAAATTTTGTCAACATTTAATTTCTGTAGAAAATTTGTCAAAATTTTATTTCTGTAGAAAGTTTTGTCAACATTTTATCTCTATAGAAAATTTTGTCAAAATTTTACTTCTATAGAAATTTTGTAGAAATTTTTTTTCAACATTTTATCTCTATAGAAAATTTTGTCAAAATTGTTTCCCTATAGAAAATTTTGTTAACATTTTATTTCTATAGAAAATTTTGTCAACATTTTCTCTCTATAGAAAATTTTGTCAAAATTTTATCTCTATAGAAAATTTTGTTAAAATTTTATTTCTATAGAAAATTTTGTCAAAATTTTATTTCTTTCTTTCATTCGTTTTGTTTTGTTATTGTTGGTTTTTGTTCTTTAATCATTGTTGTTGTTTTTTGATTTCAGCTTAAAACCATACATTGAGGAAAGAACAGAGGAAAAGAATGTTTGTCAAATTTATTTGGGCAAAGCCCTGTAGACTGCAAGAAGGTTGGATGGACGCACGTTTCGGAATTACCACATTCCTCATCACCATCCTCTACTTGCAGCAAAACTATCAACCAATTATCAGAATAAATTCAGCCAGTTCATTAAACCCAACAATAAACCACACTTGAACCCTCCGAAAAAAGGCATTAATAGGAAACCAATACTTCAATGTTTTACAAACGGAAACTTATTATACCTTCCACCATAGGATAGGGGGTATATTAACTGTGTCATTCCGTTTGTAACACATCGAAAAATTGCTCTAAGACCTCATAAAGTATACCAGGTTGGCTGATAAGTCCCCGGTCTGACAGATAGATGGCGTCGATAGTATTAAATGCATATTATTTTTATATAGTACCAACCTTCAAATGATTCGTATCAAAATTTGATGTCTGTAAGTATAATTAGTTTGTGAGATAGAGCGTCTTTTGTGAAGCAACTTTTGTTATTTTGAAAAAAATGGAAAAAAAGGAATTTCGTGTTTTGATAAAATACTGTTTTCTGAAGGGAAAAATATGGTGGAAGCAAAAACTTGGCTTGATAATGAGTTTCCGGACTCTGGCCTAGGGAGATCAACAATAATTGTTTGGTATGCAAAATTCAAGCGTGGTGAAATGAGCACGGAGGACGGTGAACGCAGTGGACACCCGAATGAGGTGATTACCGACGAAAACATCAAAAAAATCCGCAAAATGATTTTGAATGACCGTAAAATGAAGTTGATCGAGATAGCAGAGGCCTTAAAGATATCAAAGGAACGTGTTGGTCATATCATTCATCAATATTTGGATATGCGGAAGCTCTGTGCAAAATGGATGCCGCGCGAGCTCACGTTTGACAAAAAACAACAACGTGTTGATGATTCTGAGCGGTGTTTGCAGCTGTTAACTCGTAATACACCCGAGTTTTTCCGTCGACATGTGACAATGGATAAAACATGGCTCCATCACTACACTCCTGAGTCCAATCGACAGTCGGCTGAGTGGACAGCGACCGGTGAACCGTCTCCGAAGCGTGGAAAGACTCAAAAGTCCGCTGGCAAAGTAATGGCCTATGTTTTTTGGGATGCGCATGGATTAATTTTTATCGATTATCTTGAGAAGGGAAAAAACCATCAACAGTGACTATTAAATGGACTATTGAAGCGTTTGAAGGTCGAAATCGCGGCAAAACGGCCCCATATGAACAAGAAAAAAATGTTGTTTCACCAAGACAACGCACCGTGCCACAAGTCATTGAGAACGATGGCAAAAATTCATGAATTGGGCTTCGAATTGCTTCCCCACCCACCGTATTCTCCAGATCTGGCCCCAGCGAGTTTTTCTTGTTCTCAGACCTCAAAAGGATGCTCGCAGAGAAAAAATTGGCTTCAATGAAGAGGTGATCGCTTAAACTGAGGCCTATATTGAGGCAAAACCGAAGGAGTACTACCAAAATGGTATCAAAAAATTGGAAGGTCGTTATAATCGTTGTATCGCTTTGAAGGGAACTATGTTGAATAATAAAAACGAATTTTCACAAAAAAAAACATGTGTTCTTCTTTGTTAGACCGGGGACTTATCAGCAAACCTGTTATATTGAGGTATATTACGGTTAGTAGGAAATATTTGTGGAAAATTATTATTTAAATTCTATACTCACCTTCATAGGATGGGGGTATAATCATTTTACCATAGCGTTTGTAACACATCGAAATATCGATTTTGGACTATGCAAAACATATAAATTCATATGTTAAATCCTGAAACGATATCAACATGCTAATCTGCCTGTTTGTCAGTTCTAGTCACGATAAACCAATGCCGAAGAAGCACCATCAAACTAGTGTTTGTAGATGGTGTTGTAAATACGGTTGCTACTCGAGCCCAAAATCTACCAACATTTTGGAGAAAACTTGACCAAACAATCATTTCCACAGAAAATTTTGTCAAAATTTTATTTCTATAGAAAATTGTTTCCAAAATTTATTTCTATAGAAATTTTGACAAAATTTTATTTATATTGAAAATTTTGTTAAAAATGTTATTTCTATTGAAAATTTTTCAAAATTAAAGTTGTACAGAAAATTTGTCAAAATTTTATTTCTATAGAAAATTTTGTAAAAAATTTTATTTCTATAGAAAATTTTGTCAAAATTTTATTTCTATAGAAAGTTTGTCAAAATTTTATTTCTATAGAAAAATTTGTCAAAATTTTATTTCTATAGAAAATTTTTTCAAAATTTTATTTTTATAGAAAATTTTGTCAAAATTTTATTGTTAAGGAAGATTTTGTCAAAATTTTATTTCAATAGAAAATTTTGCCAAAATTTTATTTCATTGTTGTTGTTTTTTTGATTTCAGCTTAAAACCATACATTGACTAAACTATAAGTGTAGCTTAACCAACAGAGGAAAAGTTTGTCAAATTTATTTGGGCAAAGCCCTATAGACTGCAAGATGGTTGGATGGACGCACGTTTCGGAATTACCACATTCCTCATTAGCATCCTCTACTTGCAGCAAAACTATCAACCAATTATCAGATCTTGGTGAAATTCTGAGTCGATCTGAGCATGTCCGTCCGTCTGTTGAAATCACGCAAACTTCCGAACGAAACAAGCTATCGACTTGAAACTTGGCACAAGTAGTTGTTATTGATGTAGGTCAGATGGTATTGCAAATGGGCCATATCGGTCCACTTTTACGTATAGCCCCCATATAAACGGACCTTTGCCTTGCAGACCCTCTAAGAGAAGCAAATTTCATCCGATCCGGTTGACATTTGGTACATGGTGTTTGTATGTGGTTTCTAACAACCATGCAAAAATTGGTCCACATCGGTCAATAATTATATATAGCCCCCATATAAACCGATCCCCCGGTTTGGCTTGCGGAGCCTCTAAGAGAAGCAAATTTCACCCGATCCGGTTGAAATTTGGTACATGGTGTTAGTATATGGTCTCTAATGACCATGCAAGAATTAGTCCACATCGGCGCATAATTATATATAGCCCCCATATAAACCGATCACCAGATTTGACTTCCGGAGCCTCTTGGAAGACCAAAATTCATCTGATTCAGTTGATATTTGGTACGTGGTGTTAATATATGGCCTCAAACACAATGCAAAAATTGGTCGAAATTGGTTCATAATTATATATAGCCCCCATATAAACCTATCCCCCGATTTGACCTCCGGAGCCCCTTGGAAGAGCAAAATTCATCCGATTCATCTCTCGGAGGAGCAAATTTCATCCCAGTCAGTTGAAATTTGGTACATTGTGCTAGTATATGGCCGTAAAAACCATACCTACAAGGTCCATATCGGTCTATCGTTATATATAGCCCTCAGATAAATCGATCCCCAATCACACAAAAGTTGGTCCATATCAAGTTCATAATTGTATATAGCCCCCATATAAGCGACCCCCCATATTTAAATTCTGGCTCTCTACGTACCGTGCAAAAGTCCATATCGATTCGTAATTATTTGTAGACTTACCTACACATACCTTTTTTGTCTTATATATACAACGTATGGGCTAACTCACAATTTAGAAAACGATGTTAAGAAGTTTTAAGATACAACAACCCAAGTAATTCGATTGTGGATAACAGTCTTTCGTAGAAGTTTCTACGCAATCCATGGTGGAGGGTACATAAGCTTCGGCCTGGCCGAACTTACGGCCGTAAATACTTGTTATTCTATATATCTATTTTGTCAAAACTTTATTTTCATAGAAAATTTTTTGAAAATTTTATTTCTATAGAAAATTTTGTCAAAATTTTATTTCTATAGAAAATTTTGTCAAAATTTTATTTCAATAAAAAATTTTGCCTAAATTTTATTTCAATAAAAAATTTTGCCTAAATTTTATTTCTATAGAAAATTTAAACTGATATCAAAAAACAATAACAAAACAAAACGACAAATTTTATTTCTATAGAAAATTTTTTACAAAACCTTATTTCTATAGAAAATTTTGACAAAATGTTTTTTCTATAGAAAATTTTGTAAAATTTTTTTCTATAGAAAATTCAGTCAAAATTTTATTTCTATAGAAAATTTTGTCAAAATTTCATTTCTATAACAAATTTTGTCAAAATTTTATATTTATAGAAAATTTTGTCAAAATTTTATTTTTATAGAAATTTTTTCAAAATTTTATTTCTAAAGAAAATTTTGTCAATATTTTATTTCTGTGGAAAATTTTGTTAAAATGTTTTCTATAGAAAATTTTGTCAAAATTTTATTCCTATAGAATATTTTGTCAAAATTTTATTTCTATAGAATATTTTGTCAAAATTTTATTTCTATAGAAAATTTTGTCAACATTTTATTTCGATAGAAAAATTTTTTTTTTTATTTCTGTAGAAAATTTTGCGAAAATTTTGTTTCTGTAGAAAATGTTGTCCAAATGTTAATTCTATAGAAAATTTGACCAAAATTGTGTTTCTAAATATTTGTACTCTATATATCTATTTTGTCAAAATTTTATCTCTGAAGAAAATTTTATCAAAATTTTATTTCTATAGAAAAATTTTTTTAAAATTATATTTCTGTGGAAAATTTTGTTAAAATTTTGTTTGTATAGAAAAATTTGTCAACATTTTTGGAACAGATTACATTAAATATCGCATAACAATTTGACAGTCAAAAAAATTTTTCGATTTTTGTCAATCGCTCAAAAGCAGTCTCGTGTCAATTGGTCGAAAGAAATGCTCCAAAAATTTGATCGCGGTGCTTCGAAGTACATCTATGACATAGTGAGGTTAGGTATAGTGGCAGCCCGATATTTTAAGCTCAATGACAAGGGACCTCCTTTTTATAGCCGAGACCGAACGGCGTTGACAGATGATGAAGAAGTGGTTGATGCGTGTAGGATGAATGTATTGGAGATTTCAAAAGTGCTTCGACAAAAACATGCAAATGTGGATAATATTTCGATAACCTATAAAGCGATTATTATTGATATTTGCTGTTGTTCTCTAATCCCGAAATAAAAAATGCAACCCTCTTCCTATAGATAGCATTACGCAAATAAGTTTTCAAAGAAATCTATTTTATGGGTTCTATGGTATTGGGTTTATAAAATTCGGTCCGGGCGAACTTTCAAAGACGGTGCACATCAAACCAGGCCTTTGACTACAGAGAGAGATAAAATACATTTCCCCCATTCAATATCAAAACCTTAAACTCTACAAATGCTCTACAAGCATTATATGAATGCTAGCAATTCCATAAGTTATGGTAACCATCTTTGAATGACCATGGTGGCGATGATGATGATGATGATGTTGGCTCCACCATGAGTGTATTGAAATCTGTGCACCAATGAAATTTCGTAAATGAATTGCAATTATTGTCGACAGGATATTTCAATAAATGAATCGTCATCTACAACCGGCCATATGCATATCAACACATTCGACACATAAACATACGTCCATGCACAATAGCACACACAAACAGACAGAACACATATGCACATTTTATAATAACTGACTGGCAATAACAACATCAAAACAAAAGTGTAGACCATTACAAGGAATACTTTGAAGGAGATTGTTACATTGTGTAACGAAACTGCAAAGAATTTAGAGCTAAACATATTTCTATGGAAATTAGAAAATTTTAATTAGTACCAAAAACAAAATAAAAAAGAAATTCGTATTCATATTTTAAGAATAAATTTTAACTTTATATACCGAAAGAATTATCTTCGTTAATTTTATGAAGAATTCTTCATTAACTATTCTTCATGAAATCTTCATTAAAACAACGAAATTTTTAATTTCGTACATTTTACGAATAATATTTTACGAATATAGGAAACATCTACGAAATATTCTACATTAATTTTTATACCCTCCACCATAGGATGGAAGGTATATTAACTTTGTCTTTCCGTCTGAAACACTTCGAAATTTTGTCTAAGACCCGACAAATTCTGGGTCGTGGTGAAATTCTGAGTCGATCTAAGCATGTCCGTCGTCTGTTGAAATCACGCTAACTTCCGAACGAAACAAGCTATCGACTTGAAACTTGGCACAAGTAGTTGGTATTGATGTAGATCGTATGGTATTGCAAATGGGCCATATCGGACCACTTTTACGTAGAGCCCCCATATAAACCGACGCTCAGAATTTTGCTTGCGTAGCCACTTGAAGGAGCAAATTCATCCGATCCGGTTGAAATTTGGTACATGATGTTAGTATATGGTCTCTAACAACCATGCAAAAACTGGTCCACATCGGTCCATAATTATATGTAGCCCCCATATAAACCGATCCCCAGATTTGACCTCTGGAGCCTCTTGAAGGAGCAAAATTCATTCGTTGAAATTTTTATACCCACCGCCATAGTATGGTAATGGGGGTATAATAAGTTTGTCATTTCGTTTGTAACATATCGAAATATTAATTTCCGACTATATAAAGTATATTTATATATATATTATTGATCAGGAAGAAATTCTAAGACGATATAAGCATGTCCGTCTGGCCTTCTCTCTGTCTGTGTAATTACGCTACAGTCTTCAATAATGGAGCTATCGTCCCGTAATTTGGCACAGAATCGTCTTTTATCTGCACGCAGGCCAAAAGACGCTCTATCTCACAAATTAATTGACTTCAAAGACGTCAAATTTTGACACGAATCATTTGAAGGTTGGTACTATATAAAAATAATATGCATTTAATATTAGTGACGGCATCTATGTGTCAGACCGGAGACTTATCAGCCAACCTGTTAAACCGATCGCCCGATTTGGGGTCTTGAGCTTATAGAAACCGTAGTTTTTATCCAATTTGCCTGAAATTGGAAATCTAGAGGTATTCTAGGACCATAAAGAGGTGTGCCGAAAATGATGATTATTGGGCCATGTTTTGATATAGCCTCCATATAGCCCGATCTCCCGATATTACTTCTTGAGCTTCCAGAATCCATATTTTATATCCAATCTATCTGAAATTGAAAACCTAAAGGTATTTTAGAACCATAAAGAGGTGTGTCAAAAATGGTGAGTATCGATCCATGTTTTGGTACAGCCCCGATATATACCGATCTCCCGATTTTACTTCTTGGGCTTCTAGAAACCGTATTTGTTATCCAATTCGCCTGAAATTGGAAATCTAAATATATACGTGTGCCAACAGTGGCGTGTATCGGTCCATGCTTTGATATAGCTCCCATACAGACTGATCCCCCAATTTTACTTCTTGGGATTCTAAAATCTGTAGTTTTTACCCACTTTGCCTGAAATTAGAAATCTAGAGGTATTCTAGGACTATAAAGAGGTATGCCGAAAAGGGTGATTATCGGACCATGTTTTGCTATAGCCCCCATATAGACCGATCTCCCGATTTTACTTCTTGGGCTTCTAGAATCCGTAGTTTTTACCTAATTTGCCTGACAGTGGAAATCTAAAGGTATACTAGGACCATAAAGAGGTGTGCCAAATATATCGTGTATCGGTACAGTTTTTGATATAGTCCGCTTATCAACCGACCCTCCGATTTGGGGTCTAGATTCGAGAACTACAATTAGATGTGCTTAATATTGTGTGTATACCTCTATGTTTTTGGCATAGCCCCCATTAGACAGATCTCTCGATTTAAATCCTAGGGTTTCTCGAAATTTTAGTTTTTATCCGATTTGCCACAAATTGAAAATATTCTGGCATTTTAGACCCACAAAAAAGTGTATACGATTTAGTTTTTATAGGTCCATTTTGTAAGGCTTCCATATAGACCGATTTCAGATCTTGAGGGTACAGAAGGTGCACTGATCATGAAAATTGCTTGAAACTGAATGAAAAATTTCCAGATTTTACTTCTCGTAATCATTTAAATAATTGGGGTATAAATTTGCAGATTTTAGATGTCAAATCAAGGCGTTTTTTCATAATTTTCTTGCACACTTACAAGAGATGTTTATGATTCCTCTAAAACTCAAACAAAAAATGGTTCTTATAAATCCAGATTCTGATCTTGTCTTTATAGGTAAAATCTTTAAATTTTTCTTCGGGAAGCGTACTGGTTGAACTGATCTGCTTGGGAAAATATCTGTCATTAAACCCCCCTGAAAATTTTAAAGGAAACTATTATATTTGATTGGAACTTACTGCTGTATATACTTGTTTTTATACCCTCCATCATAGGATGGGGGTATATTAACTTTGTCATTCCGTTTGTAACACATCGAAATATTGCTCTAAGACCCCATAAAGTATATATATTCTGGGTCGTGGTGAAATTCTGAGTCGATCTAAGCATGTCCGTCCGTCCGTCCGTCCGTCCGTCCGTCTGTTGAAATCACGCTAACTTCCGAACGAAACAAGCTATCGACTTGAAACTTGGCACAAGTAGTTGTTATCGATGTAGGTCGGATGGTATTGAAAATGGGGCATGTCGGTTCACTTTTACGTATAGCCCCCATATAAAGGGACCCTCAGATTTGGCTTGTGGACCCTCTAACAGAAGCATATTTCATCCGATCCGGCTGAAATTTGGTATATGGAGTTGGTATATGGTCTCTAACAACTATGCGAAAATTGGTCCACATCGGTCCATAATTATATATGGCCCCCATATAAACCGATCTCCAGATTTGGCTTGCGGAGCCTAAAAGATAAGCAAATTTCATCCGATCCGGCTGAAATTTGGTACATGGTGTTGGTATATGGTCTCTAACAACCATGCAAAAATTGGTCCACATCGGTCCATAATTATTTATAGACCCCATATAAACCGATCTCCAGATTTGGCTTGCGAAGCCTCAAAGAGGAGCAAATTGCATCCGATCCGGTTGAAATTTGGTACATGGTATTGGTATATGGTCTCCAAAAACCAAAATTTTATTTCTATAGAAAATGTTGTCAAAAGTTTATTTCTATAGAAAATTTTGTTAAAATTTTATTTCTGTAGAAATTTTTGTCAAAATTTTTATTTCTATAGAAAATTTTGTGAAAATTTTATTTCTATAGAAAATTTTGTTAAAATCTTATTTCTGTAGAAAATTTTGTCAAAATTTTATGTCTACTTTTTCAAACTGAATTATATAAGTATTGGATCGATCTTTTTTGATTTAATATATACCACGTATGGACTTACATACAATTTAGAAGATAGTGTTAGGAGGTTTTAAGATACCTTGCCATCGGCAAGCGTTACCGCAACTTAAGTAATTCGATTGTGGATGGTAGTGTTTAGATGAAGTTTCTACGCAATCCATGATGGAGGGTACATAAGCTTCGGCCTGGCCGAACTTACGGCCGTATATACTTGTTTAATTGATTTCGATTCAACTTCAATAATTTTTATACCCTCCATCATAGGATGGGGGTATATTAACTTTGTCATTCCCTTTGTAACACATCGAAATGTTGCTCTAAGACCCCATAAAGTATATATATTCTAGGTCGTGGTGAAATTCTGAGTCGATCTAAACATGTCCCTCCGTCCGTCCGTTGAAATCACGCTAACTTCCGAACGAAACAAGCTATCGACTTGAAACTTGGCACAAGTAGTTGTTATCGATGTAGGTCGGACGGTATTGACCTACCGTCCAGATTTGGCTTGCGGAGCCTAAAGGAGAAGCAAATTTCATCCGATCCTGCTGAAATTTGTTACATGGTGTTGGTATATGGTCTCTAACAACCATGCAAAAATTGGTTCACATCGGTCCATAATTATATATAGCCCCCATATAAACCGATCCCCAGATTTGGCTTGCGGAGCCTCAAAGAGAAGAAAATTTCATCCGATCCGGCTGAAATTTGGCACATGATCTTGGTATATGGTCTCTAACAACCGTGCAAAAATTGGTCCATATCTGTCCTTAATTATATATAGCCCCCATATAAACCGATCTCCAGATTTGGCTTGCGGAGCCTAAAGGAGAAGCAAATTTCATCCGATCCGGCTGAAATTTTGTACATGGTGTTGGTATATGGTCTTTAATAGTCATGCAAAAATTGGTCCACATCGGTCCATAATTATATATAGCCCCCATATAAACCGATCCCCAGATTTGGCTTGCGGAGCCTCAAAGAGAAGCAAATTTCATCCGATCCGGCTGAAATTTGGTACATGAATATGGTATATGGTCTCTAACAACCATGCAAAAATTGGTCCACATCGTTCCATAATTGTATATAGACCCCATATAAACCGATCTCCAGATTTGGCTTACGAAGCCTCAAAGAGGAGCAAATTGCATCCGATCCGGCTTAAATGTGGTACATGGTGTTGGTATATGGTCTTTAACAACCGTGCAAACATTGCTCCACATAGGTCCATAATTGCATATGGCGCCCATATAAACCCATCCCCAGATATGGGTTGCGGAGCCTCAAAGAGGAGCAAATTTCATCCGATCGGCCTGAAATTTGGTACATGATATTGGTATATAACAACCATGGTCTCTAACAACCATGCAAAAATTGGTCCACATCGGTTCATAATTATATATAGCCCCCATATAAACCGATCCCCAGATTTGGCTTGCGAAGTCTCCAAGAGAAGCAAATTTCATCCAATCCGGTTGTAATTTGGAACATGGTGTTAGTATATGATCTTTAACAACCGTGCCAGAATTGATCCATAATTATATATAGCCCCCATATAAAGCATTCTCCAGATTTGACCTCCGGAGCCTCTTGGAGGAGCAAAATTGATCCGATCCGGTTCAAATTAGGAACGTGGTCTTAGTATATGGTCGCTAACAACCATACCAAAATTGGTCCAATCACACAAAAATTGGTCCATATCGGTTCATAATCAAGGTTGCCACTAGACCCAAAAATAATCTACCAAAATTTTATTTCTATAGAAAATTTTGTCAACATTTTATTTCTATAGAAAATTTTGTCAAAATTTTATTTCTATAGAAAATTTTGTTCAAATTTTATTCGGTTCATAATCATGGTTGCCACTCGAGCCAAAAATAATCGATTTTATTTCTATAGAAAATTTTGTGAAAATTTTATTTCTATAGAAAATTTTGTTAAAATTTTATTTCTGTAGAAAATTTTGTCAAAATTTTATGTCTACTTTGTCAAACTGAATTATATACGTATTGGATCGATCTTTATACCCTTCACCACTACTGTGGTACAGGGTATAATAAGTTTGTGCATTTGTATGTAACGCCAAGAAGGAGTAATCATAGACCAACCTTTTAGTATACGGATCGGCTTAGAATTAAATTCTGAGTCGATTCTGTCTGTCTGTCTGTCCGTCTGTCTGTCTGTTGATGTATTTTTGTGTGCAAAGTACAGCTCGCAGTTTTAGTCCGATTGTCCTAAAATTTGGTATAGGGTACTGTTTCGGCTCAAAGACGATCCCTATTGAAAAAATCGGTTCAGATTTAGATATAGCTGCCATATATATTTTTCACCGATCTGGTCATAATTGGCGTATGTATCAACCGATCTTCCTCAAATTCCGTACATCCGAATATTTGATGGGTCTCGAAGAACTTGCAAAATATCAGCCAAATCGGTTCAGATTTAGATATAGCTCCCATATATAGTTTCGCCCGCAAATGAGTGTATTGCCCACAGAGGCCAATTTTTTACTCCGATTTAGTTGAAATTTTGCACAGGGAGTAGAATTAGCATTGTAACTATGCGTGCCAAATTTGGTTGAAATCGGTTCAGATTTGGATATATCTCCCATATATAGCTTTCGCCCGATTTACACTCATATGACCACAGAGGCCAATTTTTAACTCCGATTTAGTTGAAATTTTGCACAGGGAGTAGAATTAGCATTGTAGCCATGCGTGCCAAATTTGGTTGAAATCGGTTCAGATTTAGATATATCTCCCATATATAGCTTTCGCCCGATTTACACTCATATGACCACAGAGGCCAATTTTTAACTCCGATTTAGTTGAAATTTTGCACAGGGAGTAGAATTAGCATTGTAACTATGCGTGCCAAATTTGGTTGAAATCGGTTCAGATTTGGATATATCTCCCATATATAGCTTTCGCCCGATTTACACTCATATGACCACAGAGGTCAATTTTTTGCTCCGATTTAGTTGAAATTTTGCACAGGGAGTAGAATTGGCATTGTTGCTATGCGTGCCAAATTTGGTTGAAATTGGTTCAGATTTAGATATAGCTCCCATATATATGTTTTTCTGATTTCGACAAAAATGGTCAAAATACCAACATTTTCCTTGTAAAATCGCCACTGCTTAGTATAAAAGTTGTAAAAATGACTCTAATTTTCCTAAACTTCTAATACATATATATCGAGCGATAAATCATAAATAAACTTTAGCGAAGTTTCCTTAAAATTGCTTCAGATTTAAATGTTTCACATATTTTTTACTAATATTGTGTTCCACCCTAGTGCATTAGCCGACTTAAATTTTGAGTCTATAGATTTTGTAGAAGTCTATCAAATTCTGTCCAGATCGAGTGATATTTAAATGTATGTATTTGGGACAAACCTTTATATATAGCCCCCAACACATTTGACGGATGTGATATGGTATCGAAAATTTAGATCTACAAAGTGGTGCAGGGTATAATATAGTCGGCCCCGCCCGACTTTAGACTTTCCTTACTTGTTTTTGATTTAATATATACCACGTATGGACTTACATACAATTTAGAAGATGGTGTTAGGAGGTTTTAAGATACCTTGCCATCGGCAAGCGTTACCGCAACTTAAGTAATTCGATTGTGGATGGCAGTGTTTAGATGAAGTTTCTACGCAATTCATGATGGAGAGTACATAAGCTTCGGCCTGGCCGAACTTACGGCCGTATATACTTGTTTTAATTTGAAATATTTTGGTGATATTTTTCCTGTATAGAGAGTTCACTTTATTTTGAGTAAATGCCACGCTTTTGTAAAATTTATTGGAAATAATCCACTTCTTTGGAATCCCTTTGTTTTGTTACCGGGTGGCTTTTGATAAAATTCAATTGAGTTGTACGATTCAAGTTGAGGTATTAAATGCATATTAAGTTCCTTGTTTTTCCACACTGTGTCGTCTTGCATTTGCCAAAAAGCACATGTGTATGTATGTGCGTATTTATGTCCATCTGCTTGTTTGTCATGTAGCCTGCATGTGTTAAACTGTCCAATATTGTTTATTTACAACGGCTGCAAATGCAACTCAATGTCAGTATCTCTGTGTGTAGATGTCGTTGTTACTGTTGCTTGTTTTCCATGTGGTTTTCCTACAAAAATGTTGAAAGGATATTTTGGAAACACACGTACAAACGACTCATACACACATAATGCAATGAAACAATCCCAGTGGGAAATCTGTCTATCATGAATTTGTCTTCAATGATGTCTTTAAGAAAATATTGCACACAATTTGCTTCCTATAGACACTTTAATAACCACAGTCTTGCATGTTGTCTACAAAACATTTGTTTGAAGACAATGTAATCGATGCACGGTGAAAATGTCATCATCGACATGTTCGCTGCCAGCGTCTTGCATAGTGTCGTGTTGATTTTTGAAAATAACGGCATTTAATAAAAAAACACATTTGATTGTTGACTAGATAATAGACGTGGTATAGAAATGTCATCAATGACATGTTCACTGCCAGTGTCTTGCATAGTGTCGTGGACAATACTTTTTCTCTTCTGAGCTAATGAAAGTTAACGGGATATAAAATAACAAAAAAGCAGTTGCAGTAAAAATGAATCATTTAAGTTCTGATAGCTGAAGTGACAAGACGTATATTATTAATTTTGTGTGTGCCTTATTAGAAGTGAAGTTTTTTCAAGAAAAATCTGGTAAGTATTGCATAGTTCATAATAATGGAACATGATTATGATGGGACTAAGGAGAAGAAAAGTCTTAAAACGTATTCAAATATTATAAACGGATTGTATGGTAAGTTTAGCTGAAATACTATTTTTCTTTTATAAAAACGTCTAATTTCACATGTTTTTTATTTTTTTCAGAAGCGGTAAAATCGGATGGTCTTACGTACGAAATTTTCGAAAAGTTGCGAACAGCGATGAGAAGAATAACAAATACCAGCCACAAACAAAATTCCCGCAAACTAAAGGAAAATAATATTTGAGTAATTTTATTTATAAATATATAGGTTTCGGTTTTTAATGAAATATTATTTTTATATTAATTTCTGTAATGTAAAATGCATTTATTCTCTTTTCAATATTTTATTTTTCATATAAAATAAAACTGTCTTTAATTTTATTGATTTTTTTGTCGTATAAAATAAAAACATATCCATTATTTTACAAATACGTGTTTCTTTGTAATTATACCAATATATCATCGTTAAATAGAGGGGGAAATGTACATTATAAAATCTTCAAAGACAAAATGCTGGACATGGTCGTTAATATTGTCATTAATGAAAATGAGGTAGACAGTGTCTACTACTAATTCTTCAAAGAAAATGTAGAAGACAGTATCTCCTACTATGTCATTGACGAAAATGTAAAAGATAGAGTCTCTTATAGTTTCATCGACGAAACTGTAGAAGACAGTGTCTCCCACTTTATCATTGACGACAATGTAGACGAAACTGTAAGCGATGTTGTCGTCAATGAGATGATCGTTCACATTGTCGCTTAGAATTTCGTGCTGGAATTTTGCGACATTTGTATGAAAATGTCGTCAACGATTTGTGTGAAGTGTCCACAGTATGTCTTCGAGGATTTTAAACGGTCATGCACGATTCGTTTAGGATGTCTTGTAGACAAACACCACTGGGAAGTATCGTAAAGATACACATACACATGCACATATATTATTTGTGCTCAGAGTGTGTGTGATTGTGGCATAGAATGTTCAAGTGAACATGTATGAAGGCTCATCTATTGGCATTGAAGTACGTATGTGGAAGTAAGATGGACTAGAGCAGCGTTTAAAATTCAGATTTAATTGTCTGCAATAATATTATTTTTGTTCAAATTTGCATATCTCTGGCCACACGCACAGACACTTGTTGGTCAAACAAATGACACTTACAATAATATCTGGACAATTCAAACACCATAGCCACAAATGCAGGATACCGTCATCAATAGCTCCCAAAGGGCAATGACAAAATTTTCTATAGAAATAAAATTTTGACAAAATTTTCTATAGAGAAAAAATGTTGACAAAATTTTGTATAGAAATAAAATTTTCACAAAATGTTCTATAGAAATAAAATTTTGACAAAATTTTCTATAAAAATAAAATTTTGACAAAATTTTCTATAGAAATAAAATTTTAACAACATTTTCCATAAAAATAAAATTTTGACAAAATTTTCTATAGAAATAAAATGTTCAACAAATCTGCTATAGCAATAAAATTTTCACCAAAGGTTCTTGAGAAATAAAACTTCCACAAAATTTTCTACGAGCATTGAAATAAAATTTTCACAGAATTTTCTATAGTAATAAAATTTTAACAACATATTCTATTGAAATAAAATTTTGACAAAATTTGTTTATGGCAATAAAATTTTGACACAATTTTCTATAGAAATAAAATATTGAAAAAATTTTCTATAGAAATAAAATTTTGACAAAATTTTCCATAGAAATAATTTTTTGACGAAATTTTCCGTAGAAATAAAATTTTGACGAAATTTTCCGTAGAAATAAAATTTTGATTTTCTTAGGTTTGGTAGATTTTTGACAATTGGTTTTTCAACTTTTGGTGGAGTGGCAAGCGTGCTCCATGGTCATATCAATTTAAATAGGGCGAAAGATATATTCGGGAGCTATATCTAAATCTGAACCGATTTCAATAAAATTTGGCACTCTTGACTATAGTACTAATTGTTCATCTTGTGCAAAATTTTAAGCAAATTAGGGTAAAACTCTGGCTTCTGGGGCCATATAAGTCCATATCGGGTGAAATATATATATGGGAGCTATATCTAAATCTGGACCGATTTCTTCCAAAATCAATAGGGTTCTATTCTGAGCCAAAACACATTATTGTGCCAAGTTTGAAGTCGATTGGACTAAAACTGCGACCTAGTCTTTGATTACAAAATGTGTTCACGAACAGACGGACAGACGAACATGGCTATATCGACTCAGGAGCCCACCTTGAGCATTTTTGCCAAAGACACCATGTGTCTGTCTCGTCTCCTTCTGGGTGTTGCAAACATATGCACTAACTTATAATACCCTGTCCCACAGTGTGGCGCAGGGTATAATTATAGGCCGAAAGATATGTGTTACACGTATTTGAGTCATGTTTACAAGTTTTCAATTTAGCAGTAACGATTTTATATGATAAATTTGGATATCTTTGCCCAAACTGGTGACCTTTGATACCAACTTTACAATAGATATGAAATTTTGACAAAATTTTCTATAGAGAAAAAATGTTGACAAAATTTTCTATAAAACAAGTAAGGAAAGTCTAAAGTCGGGCGGGGCCGACTATATTATAACCTGCACCACTTTGTAGATCTAAATTTTTGGGTGCTATATATAAAGGTTTGTCCCAAATACATACATTTAAATATCACTCGATCTGGACAGAATTTGATAGACTTCTACAAAATCTATAGACTCAAAATTTAAGTCGGCTAATGCATTAGGGTGGAACACAATGTTAGTAAAAAAAAATATGGGAAACATTTAAATCTGAAGCAATTTTATAGCTCGAGATATATGTATTAGAAGTTTAGGAAAATTAGAGTAATTTTTACAACTTTTCGACTAAGCAATGGCGATTTTACAAGGAAAATGTTGGTATTTTGACCATTTTTGTCGAAATCAGAAAAACATATATATGGGAGCTATATCTAAATCTGAACCGATTTCAACCAAAATTTGGTACGCAAATCTACAATGCTAATTCTACTCCCTGTGCAAAATTTCAACTAAATCGGAGTTAAAAATTGGCCACTGTGGTCATATGAGTGTAAATCGGGCGAACGATATATATGGGAGCTATATATAAATCTGAACCGATTTCAATAAAATTTGGCATACTTAACTACACTACTAATTGTACTCCTAGTACAAAATTTCAACCAAATTGGGGTAAAACTCTAGCTTCTGGGACCGTATTAGTGCATATCGGGAGAAAGATATAAATGGGAGCTATATCTAAGTCTGAACCGATTTCAATAATATTTGGCACACTTGACTATAGTAGTAATTGTTCTTCTTGTGCAAAGTTTGAAGCAAATTAGGCTGAAACTCTGGCTTCTGGGGCCATATAAGTCCATATCGGGCGAAATATATATATGGGAGCTATATCTAAATCTGAACTGATTTCTTCCAAAATCAATACGGTTCTATTCTGAGCCAAAACACATATTAATGCCAAATTTGAAGTCGATTGGACTAAAACTGCGACCTACACTTTGATTACAAAAATGTGTTCACGGACAGACGAACATGGCTATATCGACTCAGGAGCCCACCCTGAGCATTTTTGCCAAAGACACCATGTGTCTATCTCGTCTCCTTCTGGGTGTTGCAAACATATGCACTAACTTTTAATACCCTGTTCCACAGCGTGGAGCAGGGTGTAAATAGAAACTTTAACAAAATTTTCTATAGAAATGAAATTTTGACATAATTTTCTATAGAGAAAAAAAATTTACAAGATTTTCTATAGAAATAAAATTTTAACAAAATTTTCTATAGAAATAAAATTTTTACAAAATTTTCTATAGAAATAAAATTTTAACAAAATTTTTTATAGAAATAAAATGTTGACAAATTTTCTATAGAGAAAAAATGTTGACAAAATTTTCTATAAAAATAGAAACTTTGACAAAATTTTCTATAAAAATAGAAACTTTGACAAAATTTTCTATAGAATTGAAATTTTAACATAATTTCCTATAGAGATAAAAATTTGACATGATTTTTTATAGAAATAAAATTTTAACAAAATTTTCTAAAGAAATAAAATTTTGACAAAATTTCCTATAGCAATAAAATTTTAACAAAATTTTATATACAATTTTTTAGTTTACATGCAAAACATTGAATTCGGCTCACACCTAACGAAGTGATGCAAATTCAGTGCAACGACTGTTGAAATGAAGTACTTCCGCCCTATGACAAGCCCATGTTAAATTCATCGCTTCTGCGTCAATTTTGCACCACTTCTGGATCCAAAAAGAACATTTTCATTACTTTTTTGGCGACGCTTTTTTTTGCTGGGGGGTCGAGTTCCTCAACAGGTTGGCTGATAAGTCCCCGGTCTGACACATAGATGGCGTCGCTAGTATTAAATGCATATTATTTTTATATAGTACCAACCTTCAAATGATTCGTGTCAAAATTTGACCTTTGTAAGTCAATTAGTTTGTGAGATAGAGCGTCTTTTGTGAAGCAACTTTTGTTATTGTGAAAAAAATGGAAAAAAAGGAATTTCGTGTTTTGATAAAATACTATTTTCTGAAGGGAAAAAATACGGTGGAAGCAAAAACTTGGCTTGATAATGAGTTTCGGGACTCTGCCCCAGGGAAATCAACAATAATTGATTGGTATGCAAACTTCAAGCGTGGTGAAATGAGCACGGAGGACGGCGAACGCAGTGGACGCCCGAAAGAGGTGGTTACCGATGAAAACATCAAAAAAATCCACAAAATGATTTTAATTCCGTAAAATGAAGTTGATCTAGAAGATAGCAGAGGCCTTAAAGATATCAAAGGAACGTGTTGGTCATATCATTCATCAATATTTGGATATTCGGAAGCTCTGTGCAAAATGGGTGCCGCGCGAGCTCACATTTGACCAAAAAACAACAACGGGTTGATGATTCTGAGCGGTGTTTGCAGCTGTTAACTCGTAATACACCCGAATTTTCCGTCGATATGTGACAATGGATGAAACATGGCTCCATCACTACACTCCTGCGTCCAATCGACAGTCGGCTGAGTGGATATCGACCGGTGAACCATCTCCGAAGCGTGGTAGGACTCAACCGTCCGCTGGCAAAGTAAGGGCCTCTGTTTTTTGGGATGCGCATTGAATAATTTTTATCGATTATCTCGAGAAGGGAAAAACCATCAACAGTGACTATTATATGGCGTTATTGGAGCGTTTGAAGGTCGAAATAGCGCCAAAACGGCCCCATATGAAGAAGAAACAAGTATATACGGCCGTAAGTTCGGCCAGGCCGAAGCTTATGTACCCTCCATCATGGATTGCGTAGAAACTTCTTCTAAACACTGCTACCCACAATCGAATTACTTAAGTTGCGGTAACGCTTGCCGATGGCAAGGTATCTTAAAACCTCCTAATACCATCTTCTAAATTGTATGTAAGTCCATACGTGGTATATATTAAATCATAAAAGATCGATCCAATACGTATATAATTCAGTTTGACAAAGTAGACATAAAATTTTGACAAAATTTTCTACAGAAATAAAATTTTAACAAAATTTTCTATAGAAATAAAATTTTCACATAATTTTCTATAGAAATAACAATTTTCACAAAATTTTTTATAGAAAGAAAATTTTGACAAAAATGTCTACAGAAATAAAATTTTAACAAAATTTTCTATAGAAATCAACTTTTGACAAAATTTTCTATAGAAATAAAATCTTGGTAGATTATTTTTGGCTCGAGTGGCAACCATGATTATGAAACGAATAAAATTTGAACAAAATTTTCTATAGAAATAAAATTTTGACAATTATGAAAATTTTATTATGAACCGAATAAAATTTTAACAAAATTTCCTCTAGAAATAAAATTTTGACAAAACTTTCTATAGAAATAAAATTTTGACAAAATTTTCTATAGAAATAAAATTTTGGTAGATTATTTTTGGCTCTAGTGGCAAACATGATTATGAACCGATATGGACCAATTTTTGTGTGATTGGACCAATTTTGATATGGTTGTTAGCGACCATATACTAACACCACGTTCCTAATTTGAACCGGATCGGATGAATTTTGCTCCTCCAAGAGGCTCCGGAGGTCAAATCTGGAGAACGTTTTATATGGGGGCTATATATAATTATGGACCGATATGGACCAATTTTTCCGCGGTTGCTCTGGGGATCGGTTTATGTGGGGGCTATATATAATTATGGACCGATGTGGACCAATTTTTGCATGGTTGTTAGAGACCATATACCAACATCATGTACCAAATTTCGGCCGGATCGGATGAAATTTGCTTCTCTTAGAGGCTCCACAAGCCAAATCTGGGGATCGGTTTATATGGGGGCTATATATAATTATGGACCGATGTGGACCAGATTTTGCGTGGTTGTTAGAGACCATATACTAAAACCACATTCCAAATTTCAGCCGGATGGGATGAAATATGCTTCTGTTAGAGGCTCCACAAGCCAAATCTGGGGATCGGTTTATATGGGAGCTATATATAATTATGGACTGATAGGAACCAATTCCTGCATGGTTGTTGGATACCATATACTAACATCACGTACCAAATTTCAACCGAATGGCAAGAATTTTGCTCTTCCAAGGGGCTCTGGAGATCAAATCTGGGGATCGGTTTATATGGGGCCTATATATAATTATGGCCCGATATCGACCAATTTTTGCATGGCAGTTTGAGGCCATATTAACATATTAACACCACGTACCAAAGTTCAACTGAATCAGATGAATTTTGGTCTTCCAAGAGGTTCCGGAGGTCAAATCTGGTGATCGGTTTATATGGGGACTATATATAATTATAAACCGGATGTGGACCAATTTTTGCATGGTTGTTATAGACCATATATTAACATCACGTACAAAATTTCAGCCGGATCGGATGAAATTTGCTTCTCTTAGAGGCCTCGCAAGCCAAATCGGGGGATCGGTTTATATGGGGGCTATATATAATTATGGACCGATGTGGACCAATTTTTGCATGGTTGTTAGAGACCATATACTGACACCATGTACCAAATTTCAGCCGGATCGGATGAAATTTGCTTCTCTTAGGGGCCTCGCAAACCAAATCGGGGGATCGGTTTATATGGGGGCTATATATAATTATGCACCGATGTGGACCAATTTTTGCATGGTTGTTAGAGACCATATACTAACACCATGTACCAAATTTCAGCCGGATCGGATGAAGTTTGCTTCTCTTAGAGGCCTCGCAAGCCAAATTTTGGGGTCCGTTTATATGGGGGCTATACGTAAAAGTGGACCGATATGGCCCATTTGCAATACCATCCGACCTACATCAATAACAACTACTTGTGCCAAGTTTCAAGTCGATAGCTTGTTTCGTTCGGAAGTTAGCGTGATTTCAACAGACGGACGGACGGACGGACGGACATGCTCAGATCGACTCAGAATTTCACCACGACCCAGAATATATATACTTTATGGGGTATTAGAGCAATATTTTGATGTGTTACAAACGGAATGACAAAGTTAATATACCCCCCATCCTATGGTGGTGGGTATAAAAAATGTGTTTTTCTTTGTTAGACCGGGGACTTATCAGCCAACCTGTTATCAGCCAACCTGTTATCAGCCAACCTGTTATTATCATTTCGATAACTGAAGCGATTTAAATAAGTAAAATTGTAATTAATAAAATTGATGTAAAAACCTATACAGTGAATTGTGGTTAAAAATTTCCCAACTCTTAAAATCTTTTGATCTTATCCAGGGGAGCGTATAAGTGTCCCCTGTTCACACTCATACGCACCGTGGTACAAAGAAAAAAAATTAGACCATAAAACAGACAAAATTTAGTGTCATTTTAATTAAAACGATTATGTTCACATTGTCATTTCAAACAACTTTTATTCGTTGAGTACAGAACAGAACATATTCCGTTATTTGTTGTTAGCGATGTCATTCAACAAACTACCAAGCATTTATTACATTTTTGTTGACAAACTTTTTTTTCTTTGCGTCTTTTAATTTCGAGCTTTTATAACTTACAACGAATAAAAAAAACAAAATTACAAAAAAAGCCAACGAAATGGTAGCATGACAAAATGGGCGCTAAATTGTTAGAACAACTTTGATAAAGTACTTAAGTGACACGCATTGTCACACATACACACACACACGTAGCATCCATATCCATGATACCCAGCTTCCATGAAACCCTTCAGAGTAAAGTATAAAGTTTTAGGTTGATATGAATGTCGTCTTCTTCTTCTCCTTCGCATTTTCTTTGAAAGGTCTTGTTAAAGGATCTCCTGCGCTCTCTCTCAAATAAAAGAGTATGTAAAACATTTCAGCTTTTCTAATATGAAAGAAAATATTAAAATTCTTTACTCAAAGCTTTTGACATAAATTAAATGATTTTCGTAAGAAAACGAGCCAAAGGGTTGGAAGGACAACACCGGATGGTTAACAAACATAGAGAGAAATACTGTACATGGAGTAAAGAGTTGTGAGCAAAGTACGTGAAGAAAATGTTAGTTTTTCTTTTTCATCTGGGTAAACTCGTTCATATAGAATGCAATTTAGAAAAGGAAATATTCGTGAGTTAAAAAAATCGCAGAAGTTATTCATCACAAAATCCAATATTGATAAATTCCAAGCCTCTAAAACTTGAACACCGTGAAATAGGGATATTAAAGTCGAAAATCGACTCTTCGATCTTTTGTGAGAAAAATCAAAGTCGAAATCTTGTGATCTTCAAAATCGAATGACCAATTTTTGATGTTGGCCAAAATGGAAAAATCGATACTTTATGGTGACCAAATTCGACTGATCGATCTTAAACTAGGTGAACCCACCTAGAGAAGCTTTGAGACACTCAGAAATGCCGTTATATATTCTCTAATAAAGTCAAATTTTAAATAAATCAAAACGAGCTGCCTGTTTGTATGTACAGGATGGCTGATATGTAATGAAACAAAGTAAAGTGCTATATATTTTATTATCCCAACAAAAAAAGCGTCGCCAAAAAAGTAATGAAAATGTTCTTTTTGGATCCGGAAGTGGTGGAAAATTGTCGCAGAAGCGATGAATTTAATATGGACTTGTCATAGGACGGAAGTCCTCCATTTCAACAGCTGTTGCACTGGATTTGCATCGCTTCTTTAGGTGTGATCCGGATTCAATGTTTTGGATGTAAATTAAAAAATTCTGTGATATTTTGTCAAATAAATAATTTTTATAATTTTTTATAATTTTTACTAGATTCTAAAGCTTGTCTGAAACGTTTTTCCTTAAATATTTTCAAAAATTCACAATTTTTCAGATCGGATTTAGCATTTTTTTTCGACAAAATTTAAATGATTTGTACCATGTAAGAATTCATACTTACTCTGTTTTTAACATATTTGAAACAAAAAAAGTTGCAATTACCCATTAAAGGTATGAAAAACCCAAGTTATAAAAAATTTAATTAAAAGAACTTCCTGGGTAGTTAAAATAAAGAACATCATTGGGATTGCATCTTCTGGAAGTGATTTTAAAGTTGTGCGTTTGGAAGAACTTCCAAATTTTTTGCTGGGTATATTTACCGCAATAAAATTGTGATGGGGTTATAAAAAGTTTGTCATTCCCTTTGTAGCACATTGCTACAGCCTTTAATAATTAAGCAATAGTTCTGAAACTCAGCACATATTCTTCTCTTGCACCCAAAAAAAAAAGTGAACCTCCCGAGGAAGAAAATGTAGGTTTATTTTAGAAAATTTAAACTAAAATAGTTTTCTAATTGCAACATGTTACAAATAAGTTAATACTTTTTGTCATTTTGAAGAAAAATTTTTTAAATAATTAATTTTTTTCTGTTGTTTAAGACAATTTCATATGTTGAAAAAAAAAATTGGATTCAATAATTGTTAAAATGTCTTTCGCGCTGTACGTAGTTCAAGACAGGTACAATTTTAGTCAAATTTACTCATTTGAGAGACTTATGAACTCAATTTAAGCAAATTTCTGACATTTTAGGAAAATATGAACTATTTTATTTTGTAGTAAAATTGTGCACTGTATTTGTATACAACTTTTTTTTTATTTTTAGTTCACGTCATTAAAGTTAGCAAAAAATTATTCAAATAAGGAATATTTACTCATATTATGCAAAATTAACTAAAATCAACTAATCTTCATGAACTAAAATAAAGTACACTTGGCATTAGGGCCCTACACACAGGCCAAGTTCGAGGAGCGGCTATATCGGGCAAGTTTTTGATATAGCTTCCATACATACCGTCCCCCGATTCGTGGTCTTGAGTATGTAAACAACTCACTTTTTACCTGATTTTCCCGAAATTAGAAATGTCGAAGTATTTTGAGTCCATAAATAAGCGAGACGAATATGCTGTGCATTGGTCCATGTTTCGGAATAGTCCCAATGTAGCCCGATCTCCCGATTTGACTTCTCAGGCTTCTAGACACCGCCATTTTTATCGTTTTTTTTCTGAAATTGGAATTCCAGAGGTATTTTAGGTTCAAACAAGTATATACGGCCGTAAGTTCGGCCAGGCCGAATCTTATGTACCCTCCACCATGGATTGCAAAGAAACTTCTACGAAAGACTGTCATCCACAATCGAATTACTTGGGTTGTGGTATCTTAAAACTTCTTAACATCGTCTTCTAAATTGTAAATTAGTCCATACGCGGTATATATTAGACGAAAAATGAATAATGAATTGATATGGACTTTTGCACGGTACTTAGAGAGCTAGAATTGAAATATGGGGGTCGCTTATACGGGGGCTATATACAATTATGAACTTGATATGGATCAATTTTTGTGTGATTGGGGATCGATTTATGTGAGGGCTATATATAACTAAAGACCAATATGGACCTAGTGGTTATTAACGGCCCTATACTAGCACAATGTACCAAATTTCAACTGAATCAGATGTATTTTGTTCTTCCAAGAGGCTCCAGAGGTCAAATCTGGGGACCGGTTTATATGGGGGCTACATATAATTATGGGACGATATGGACCAATTCCTGCATGGTTGTTAGATACCATATACTTACACCATGTACCAAATTTCTGCCGGATCGGATGAAATTTGCTTCCCTTAGAGGCACCGCAAGCCAAATCGGGGGATCGGTTATATATATGGAGGCTATATATAACTATTGACCGATATGGACAAATTTTCGCATAGTTGTTAGAAACCATATACTTACATCACGTACCAAATTTCAACAGAATCAGATGAATTTTGGTCTTCCAAGAGGCTCCGGAGGTCAAACCTAGTGATCGGTTTATATGCGGGTTGTATATATTTTTGGACCGATAGGGACCAATTTTGCATGGTTATTAGATATCATATGCTGACACCATGTACCACATTTCAACCGCAAGCCAAATCTGGGGATCGGTTTATATGGGGGCTATATACAATTTTGGACCGATGGGGGCCAATTTTTGCATGAGTGTTAGAGACCACATACTAACAGCATGTAACAAATTTCAGCTGGATCGGATGAAATTTGCTTCTTTTGAGGCTCCGCAAGCCAAATCGTGGGATCGATTTATATGGGGACTATATATAATTATGGACCGATATGGACCAATTTTCGCATAGTTGTTGGAGATCATATGCTAACACCACGTACCAAATTTCAGCCGGATCGGATGAAATTTGCTTCTCTTAGAGACTCCGCAATCCAAATCGTGGGATCGATTTATATGGGGGCTATATATAATTATGGACCGATATGGACCAATTTTCGCATAGTTGTTAGAGACCATATACCTACACCACGTACCACATTTCAGCCGGATCGGATGAAATTTGTTTTTCTTAGAGGCTCCGCAAGCCAAATCTGGGGATCGGTTTATATGGGGGCTTTATACAATTTTGGACCGATGTGGGCCAATTTTTGCATTTGTGTTTGAGACCACATACTAACAGCATGTACCAAATTACAGCCGGATCGGATGAATTTTGCTCTTCCACAAGGCTCCAGAGTTCAAATCTGGAGATCGGTTTATATGGGGACTACATGTAATTATAGACGGATGTAGACCAATTTTTGCACGGTTGTTAGATATCATATGCTGACACCATGTATCAAATTTCAGCCGGATCGGATGAAATTTGCTTCTCTTAGAGGCTCCGCAAGCCAAATCGTGGGATCGGTTTATATGGGGGCTATATATAATTATGGACCGATATGGACCAATTTTCGCATAGTTATTAGAGACCACATACTTACACGACGTACCAAATTTCAGCCGGATCGGATGAAATCTGTTTCTCTTAGAGGCTCCGCAAGTCAAATATGGGGATCGGTTTTTATGGGGGCTTTATATATAGAGACCACATACTAAAAAGACCACATACTTAAAGTGGGCTGCCACTTTAACCTAACCTAACCATATCACAATGGACTGAATAGTCTAAGTGAGCCTGAAATTTAATCGGGCTGCCACTTTAACCTAACAGCATGTACCAAATTTCAGCCGGATCGGATGAATTTTGCTCTTCCACGATATGGGGACTACTCGTATATATAATTATGGACCGATTTTTGCATGGTTGTTAGAGATCATATGCTGACACTATTTACCAAATTTCAGCCGGATCGGATGAAATTTGCTTCTCTTAGAGGATCGGGAGATCGGTTTATATGGGGGCTATATATGGTTAGGTTAGGTTAGGTTAGGTGGCAGCCTGATGTATCAGGCTCACTTAGACAATTCAGTCCATTGTGATACCGCATTGGTGAACTTCTCTCTTATCACTCTTATGCTGTCCGCTTCCATGTGAAGCTCAATGACAAGGGACCTCCTTTTTATAGCCGAGTCCGAACGGCAGTGAAACCACTTAGAGAAGCTTTGAAACCCTCAGAAATGTCGCCAGCATTACTGAGGTGGGATAATCCACCGCTGAAAAATTTTTAGTGTTCGGTCGAAGCAGAATCGAGCCCACGACCTTGTGTATGCAAGGCGGGCATGCTAACCATTGCACCACGGTGGATCCCTGGGGGGCTATATATAATTATGATTGTTAGACACCATATACTAACACCATGTACCAAATTTTAGACGGATCGGATGAAATTTGCTTCTCTTAGAGGATCTGAGAGGTTCGTTTATATGGGGGCTATACGTAAAAGTGGACCGACATGGCCCATTTGCAATGCCATCTGATCTACATCAATAATAACTACTTGTGCCAAGTTGCAAGTCGATAGCTTGTTTCGTTCGGAAGTTAGCATGATTTCAACAGACGGACGGACATGCTCGGATCGACTCAGAATTTCACCACGACCCAGAATATATACTTTCTGGGGTCTTAGAGCAATATTTCGATGTGTTACAAACGGAATGGCAAAAGTTATTATACCCCCATCCTATGGTGGAGGGTATAAAAAGTAGGGTTATACTGGGGGTTATACTGCCGTTTCGGTATAACCCTCCCTATACCCCGATCACCCGATTTAACTTCTGGACATCCAAATTTTTATACGATTTGCCGGAAATTCAAAATCTAGAGGTATTTGAGTTCCGTAAATAAGGGAGATTGTGTGTATCGGTCTATCGTTTGGTGTAGCCACATGTAGGCTGATTAGATTTCTTTGGCTTCTTGACACCGTAATTTTTATCCAATCTACCTGAAGTGAGAAATCTAGAGCAATTGAAGTCCACCATAGTTAGGGTGTGAGCCACCGTGGTGCAATGGTTAGCATGCCCGCCTTGCATACACTGGGTCATGGATTCACACCCAGTTTCGACGAAATTCCAAAACGGTTTCAGCGGTGGATTATTCCTCCTCAGTTATGCTGATGACATTTCTGAGTGTTTCAAAACTTCTCTAATTGGTTTCACTGCAATATGGAACGCCGTTCGGACTCGGCAATAAAAAGGAGTTCCCCTGATATTGAGCTTAACACAGTGATAAGAGAGATGTTCACCACCAGGGATTCGAAGCGGAGCGGAGCAAAGCCTTTTTTTGGCCGGAGCGGAGCGATATTTTTAAAACCCGTAGCGGAGCGGTTTTTCTTTTGGAAAACAAATATTAGTTTTAAACGAATGCTTTGATATTTTCTTTTTATTTTGTTTGCTCTGGTATATATTATGCATAAAGAGTACAATTGATAATGTGGTAATATGGCCAAATCTGGTTGACATTGGTTCAAATTTAGCTATAGTTTCAATATATATCTTTCGCCCGATATCCACCTATATGGCCCCGGAAACCAGAGTTTTAGATGATTAAATTTTGCACAAGGAGTACAATTGGCACTATCGTAAAGTGTGACAAGTTTGGTTGAAACCCGTTCAGAATTAGATACGGCTCCCATATATATCTCTCGTCCGATTTACATCCACATGACCAAATCCAAAGAACAAAGTTGTGCTCCGATTTAAATGAAGTTTTGTGCAGGGAGTAGAACTAATATTCCTATTATGCATGTCAAATTTGGTTGATGTTGTTCCGATTTATATATTGTTCGATATAAATTCATATTACCACGGAGACCAAATATTTTGAAATTTCTGCGTTGAGAGTACAATTCATATTATATATATAATGTCAAAATCGCTTTAGATTGAGACAAATTCCTCATATATATTCTTCCATTAGGCCAAAATGCACACATTTTCATTTTAAAATCTCCATTGCTAAGATCAAATTTTCCAATGCTTCTAATACATACCCAGCAAAAAAGCATCGCCAAAAAAGTAATGAAAATGTTTTTTTGTATCCGCAAGTAGTGCAAAATTGACGCAGAAGCGATGAATTTAACATGGGCTTGTCATAAGACGGAAGTCCTCCATTTCAACAGCCGTTGCACTGAATTTGCATCGCTGCGTTAGGTGTGATCCGAATTCAATGTTTTGGATGTAAATTAAAAAAATTCTGTGATATTTTGTCAAATAATTGTTATAATTTTTTATAATTTTTAATGGATTCTAACGCTTGTCGGAAACGTTTGAACTCAAATATTTAAAAAAAATCACAATTTTTTCAGATTGGATTTAGCATTTTTTTCGACAATATTTAAAAGATTTGTACCATTTTATGAATTCTTACTCTGTTTTTAACGTATTTGAAACAAAAAAGTTAAAATTACCCATTAAAAGTATGAAAAACCCAAGTTATAAAAAATTGAATTAAAAGAACTTCCCGGGGAGTTCAAATAAAGAACATCATTGGGAGTGCATCTTCCCGAAGTGCTTTTAAAGTTGTGCCTTTGGAAGAACTTCCAAATTTTTTTGCTGGGTATCTATCTACCGATTAAGCATTTTCAGCAAACATCTTTATGGTCCTAATATACCTCTAGACTCCTGATTTCAGACTAATTGGATAAAACTTCGGTTTCTATTAACCGAAGACCCCAAATCGGGACGTCGGTTTATATGGGGACTACATCGAAAACTTGGACCGATATAGCCCATCATCCAACTTGACTTGTCTGCAAATAAAAACCGAACCTATGAGAAATATTAGGATGATAGCGTCATTGTTTAAGGTTGTAGCGTACTTGAAAAATATTGTCGTGGGGTCTAATATTTCATGTCTGTTAAATACGAATGTAAATTTGACTTGCATAGAAGACCCATTTCTCTAATATAAAGATTTTTTCTTTGTCCAAAAGTCGATAAACTTTTCATGAAGTCGTATTGTCCTTATAATTAAGTGATTTGACTTAAAAATGGGTATCATAACATGAAAAACCAGTAAGGAAAGTCTAAAGTCGGGCGGGGCCGACTATATTATACCCTGCACCACTTTGTAGATCTAAATTTTCGATACCATATCACATCCGTCAAATGTGTTGGGGCTATATATAAAGGTTTGTCCCAAATACATACATTTAAATAACTCTCGATCTGGACAGAATTTGATAGACTTCTACAAAATCTATAGACACAAAATTTAAGTCGGCTAATGCACTAGGGTGGAACACAATGTTAGTAAAAAATATGGGAAACATTTAAATCTGGAGCAATTTTAAGAAAACTTCACAAAAGTTCATTTATGATTTATCGCTCGATATATATGCATTAGAAGTTAAGGAAAAATAGAGTCATTTTTACAACTTTTCGACTAAACAGTGGCGATTTTACATGGAAAATGTTGGTATTTTGACCATTTTTGTCGAAATCAGAAAAACATATATATGGGAGCTATATCTAAATCTGAACCGATTTCAACCAAATTTGGCACGCATAGCTACAATGCTAATTCTACTCCCTGTGCAAAATTTCAACTAAATCGGAGCAAAAAATTGGCCTCTGTGGTCATATGAGTGTAAATCGGGCGAAAGCTATATATGGGAGCTATATCTAAATCTGAACCGATTTCAACCAAATTTGACACGCATAGCTACAATGCTAATTCTACTCCCTGTGCAAAATTTCAACTTAATCGGAGCAAAAAATTGGCCTCTGTGGTCATATGTGTGTAAATCGGGCGAAAGCTATATATGGGAGCTATATCTAAATCTGAACCGATTTCAACCAAATTTGGCACGCATAGCTACAATGCTAATTCTACTCCCTGTGCAAAATTTCAACTAGATCGGAGCAAAAAATTGGCCTCTGTGGGCAAATGAGTGTACATCGGGCGAAAGCTATATATGGGAGCTATATCTAAATCTGAACCGATTTGGCTGATATTTTGCAAGTTTTTCGAGACTCATAAAATATTCGGATGTACGGAATTTGAGGAAGATCGGTTGATATACACGCCAATTATGACCAGATCGGTGAAAAATATATATGGCAGCTATATCTAAATCTGAACCGATTTTTTCCAAAATCAATAGGGATCGTCTTTGAGCCGAAACAGGACCCTATACCAAATTTTAGGACAATCGGACTAAAACTGCGAGCTGTACTTTGCACACAAAAATACATCAACAGACAGACAGACGGACAGACAGACAGACAGACGGACATCGCTAAATCGACTCAGAATTTAATTCTAAGACGATCGGTATACTAAACGATGGGTCTCAGACTTTTCCTTCTTGGCGTTACATACAAATGCACAAACTTATTATACCCTGTACCACAGTAGTGGTGAAGGGTATAAAAATTGTTTTGGGGTAAGGTCAACTTGGCTTTAATAATTCAGAAAAATTCTTTAAAATTATTGAACTTTTCTTTAAATTTGTTGTCTTTTTGCATCTTGACTACAAAAAATCCTGCAAATATAGGACACGCTTTTCAACACTTTAATTTAAAGATGCTTTTATACCCTCCACCATAGGATGGGGGGTATATTAACTTTGTCATTCCGTTTGTAACACATCGAAATATTGCTCTAAGACCCCATAAAGTATATATATTCTGGGTCGTGGTGAAATTCTGAGTCAATCTGAGCATGTCCGTCCGTCCGTCTGTTGAAATCACGCTAACTTCCGAACGAAACAAGCTATCGACTTGAAACTTGGCACAAGTAGTTGCAAAGAGAAGCAAATTTCATCCGATACGGCTGAAATTTGGTACATGATATTAGTATATGGTATCTAACAACCATACAAAAATTGGTCAATATCGGTCCATAATTATATATAGCCCCCATATAAACCGATCTCCAGATATGAACTCCGGAGCCTCTTAGAGGAGCAAAATTTATTCAATCCGGTTGAAGTTTGGTACGTGGTGTTAGTATATGGTCTCTAACAATCATGCAAAAATTGGTCCATATCGGTCTATAGATATATTTAGCCGATCCCCAATCACACAAAAATTGGTCCATATCGGTTCATAATCATGCTTGCCACTCGAGCAAAAATAATCTAGCAAAATTTTATTTCTATAGAAAATTTTGTCAAAATTTTATTTCTATAGAAAATTTTGTCGAAATTTTATTCCTATAGAAAATTTTGTCAAATTTTTATTTCTATAGAAAATTTTTGCAAAATTTGATTTCTATAGAAAATGTTGTCAAAATTTTAATTTTATAGATAATGTTGTCAAAATTTTAAATCTTCTGAAAATTTTGTAAAAATTTTATTTCTATAGAAAATTTTGTCAAAATGTAATTTCTATAGAAAATTTTGTTAAAATCGTATTTCTTTAGAAAATTTTTTCCAAATTTTACTTCTATAGAAAATGTTGTCAAAATTTTATTTTGTCAAAATTTTATTTCTATAGAAAATTTTGTCAAACTTAATTATATACGTATTTAATGGGCCATTTTAAGTTTAATACACTGAAAAAACAGTGAACCCTTTTCCATTGCAAAATGAACTAAACTGTAGTAATATTGACCATGATTTAGCCCTTAAGATGTTTTTCAACTTGTCTAGTTTATAATTCTCTTAAATTTTAGTTAATCTATAACATTGTATTTTAGTTCATTTTTACAACACCATAAGATTTATATACCCCTACCAAGTTAAAAAGTCAGTATTATTTTAGTTTACCTGCTTATTTTTTGGGAAACCCGATAATAAAAAATTTTAAGGTGACTGTTAACCACTCACCTTAAAATGTCGACGACTAAACTATTTTTAAATCAATCATTCCACAGTACAGAGAAATTAAATAATTAAAGGAACAACAATCCGTTTTACTGTTATGAAAATTTGCATACATTAAAATTCAACTTTCTTTAAGCAAAAGTACTTTATTATAAAAACTTATGATGAGAGTTCTTAATACAATGTTTTTGTGAATAAAAATTATGACCACGTGGAACAAGAAAGTAGTTTATTTTAACTCGCTATTTGGACATTTTGACTTTTCCTTAGTTTTTTATTCATCGTTAGTATATTCACATATCTTGCTGAAAAAAATGGAAGGAATAATGAAAAATGTTAAAAATTAACAATTTTTAATCTCTTTAAATTAGCTTGTAACTTACCATATTTGGGGGCATTTTATTAAATGGTGTAAGGAATTCAACTTTTCTTAGATAAACGTACCTCATAAACTTTGTACCTGAAACAATTAGAGAAATAATGAATTAAGTAATATATTAACTCATAAAACTGTGTTGTTATCGATGTGAAGGACACAATACAATAAATATTCTTGTCAAAAGAAAGCCAAAGTTTTAATATAAAACTTACCAATTCTCTATTAAATTGTACGCTGAGGTTAAAAAGTTATCGAAATTCATTTGGGGATACTCTGAAATTAAATATTTATTTTTTACATTAAATAAAAAACATTAAATTGGTTTCCAAAAAATCTAATTAAAGAAATAATATGCATAAAAAAACTAAATATTCTGGTTAAAAGAATGTTAAAGAAAGCTTACCAATTCATAAAAATGTTTCCAAATTGTTATTCTGAAATTAAATATTTGTTTTTTACAATAAAAATATTAAATTTGTTTCCAAAAATATTTGATTAAAGTAATACTAAAATAAGGTATTAAAAAACTGTAATTTTTAACAATAAAAATGTCATTAAAACGTAAATATTCTAGTGAGAAGAAAGCCAATTTTTAAAAGAAAACTTACCACTTCTCTATTAAATTATACGCTGAGGAGAAATATAAAAATATGCCTGAATCCATCTTGGGGTTGCTCTGAAATTAAATATTTTTTTCACAACAAAGAAAAACATTAAACTAGTTTCAAAAAAAAAAAAATAATAATAATAATAATAATTAGCAAATAATGATATAAATAAAAAATATAATTTTTAAAAGAAAACCACATTTTAAAAAGAATACTTACCAATTTATGATTAAACTATATGCTGAGGTGTAACAAAAATTTTCCAAAAATATTTGATTAAAGTAATACTAAAATAAGGTATTAAAAACCTGTAATTTTTGACAATAAAAATGTCATTAAAACTTAAATATTCTAGTGAGAAGAAAGCCAATTTTTAAAAGAAAACTTACCACTTCTCTATTAAATTATACGCTGAGGAGAAATATAAAAATTTGCCCGAATCCATCTGGGGTTGCTCTTAACTTAGATATTTTTTTACAACAAAGAAAAACATGAAACTTGTTAAAACAAAAATAATAATAATAATAATTAGCAAATAATAATATACAAATTCATCTGGAGTTACTCTGAAATTGAATATTTATTTTTTACATTGAATAATAAAAATTGAATTTGATAAAACAATTTCAATATACTTTCCATTTCATCATTTTTTCCTAAATATTGAACATTCTTAATAACTTTTTTCTAAGCTACCGATCATCACTTCGCCATAGTACATATCATCGATAAAATATTAATAACTTTCATTTCAAAGTTTTAAAAACAAACACCAATATATGTCTAAAAAAACCAAAATATTCCATACCTTTATATTCCCTTGTTACATACTTGCTAAAAAGATGCAACAGCCCACGCCAACGCCAACTATATAACTGAAGCATGCCAAACAAAACCAAGCAAAACCAAAACATTCCTACAACAACAAAAACACATGTGCCTTCATTGAAAACAACACCTCATCCAGACAAATAAACCATTCGCCAATAATAAACACACACACAAACCACTGAAAGAACAAAAACAACCCCACGCTCAGATATACACAACATCCCCATCACTCGCTACCATTTCTCATTATTGCATTGCATGCTCTCACTCTCAAAAAAAAATTCAAGTAACATCATCATTACATTAAACATATTCCACTTTGACGAGAAAGATCTCTGTACTATGCATTAGTTCATCGCATATGTCCACAATTTACTCTAAAAACAATACTCTTAAATGCATATCAGTATAAGAACGATGAAACGTTTAACTTAAAATTAGCAAAAACTTCATGAAATGATATCTACCCATTTTTGACGAAAATGTCTATAAATTTAATCACATGTGAACTAAAAATATTTCATTGGGAAATTTTTTACCAACAATTATTAACCATAGGAATTGTCAGTAAGAAATTGCTATCCACTTTCAAGTTAATTTTTCGTAAAAAAATATTTTCTCATACAAAAAATCTTATGGTAAATTGCACTTATTATTTAGAAAATACTTTACATTTCACAAGTAGTTTTATAGCATGACAAACGAATTTTTAACTACCAGTTAAGAAAATTTTTAAGGAAATTTCCATCGTATTTTGTAGGCCATGAACTAAACGATTGCTACTTAGAATTTGTAAAATTTCCTTTCGAGTAGTTAATTTTCGTAGAAGATACGAAAAATGAACTAAAATTCTGGAAAATTCTTGTAATAAATTATTGTAAAAATCTTCTTAAATTTACGAGACACTTTTTTTTTCTGTGTATATACCACGTATGCACTACGTGGTATATATTACGGTATTAGGAAGTTTTAAGATACCTTGTCATCGGCAAAAGTTACCGCAACCCAAGTAATTCGATTGTGTATGACAGTCTTCAGTAGAAGTTTCTACGCAATCGATAATGGAGGGTACATAAGCTTCGGCCTGGCCGAACTTACGGCCGTATATACTTGTTATACCCACCACCATAGGATGGGGGGTATATTAACTTTGTCATTCCGTTTGTAACACATCGAAATATTGCTCTAAGACCCCATAAAGTATATATATTCTGGGTCGTGGTGAAATTCTGAGTCGATCTGAGCATGTCCGTCCGTCCGTCCGTCCGTCCGTCTGTTGAAATCACGCTAACTTCCGAACGAAAAAAGCTATCGACTTGAAACTTGGCACAAGTAGTTGTTATTGATGTAGGTCGGATGGTATTGCAAATGGGCCATATCGGTCCACTTTTACGTATAGCCCCCATATAAACGGACCCCAAAATTTGGCTTGCGAGGCCTCTAAGAGAAGCAAATTTCATTCGATCCGGCTGAAATTTGGTACATGGTGTTAGTATATGGTCTCTAACAACCATGCAAAAATTGGTCCACATCGGTCCATAATTATATATAGCCCCCATATAAACCGATCCCCCGATTTGGCTTGCGAGGCCCCTAAGAGAAGCAAATTTCATCCGATCCGGCTGAAATTTGGTACATGGTGTCAGTGTATGGTCTCTAACAACCATGAAAAAATTGGTCCACATCGGTCCATAATTATATATAGCCCCCATATAAACCGATCCCCCGATTTGGCTTGCGAGGCCTCTAAGAGAAGTAAATTTCATCCGATCCGGCTGAAATTTGGTACATGGTGTTAGTATATGGTATCTAACAACCATGCAAAAATTGGTCGACATCGGTCCATAATTATATATAGCCCCCATATAAACCGATCCCCCGATTTGGCTTGCGAGGCCCCTAAGAGAAGCAAATTTCATCCGATCCGGCCCAGATTTGACCTCCAGAGACCCTTGGAAGAGCAAAATTCTTGCCGTTCCGTTGAAATTTGGTACGTGATGTTAGTATATGGTATCCAACAACCATGCAGGAATTGGTTCCTATTAGTCCATAATTATATATAGCTCCCATATAAACCGATCCCCAGATTTGACCTCCGGAGCCTTTTGGAGAAGCAAAATTCATCCGATCTGCTTGAAATTTGGTACGTGGTGGTAGTATATGATATTTAACAACCATGCCAAAAGTGGTCCATATCAGTCCATAATCGTACATAGCCCCATATAAACCGATCCCGAGATTTGGTTTTGGAACCTCTTGGAGGAGCAAATTTCATCCGAGTGAGTTGAAATTTGGTACATTGTGCTAGTATATGGTCGTTAACAACCATGCTTAACTAGGTCCATATCGGTCTATAGTTATATATGGCCCTCAGATAAATCGATCCCCAATCACACGAAGATTGGTCCATATCAAGTTCATAATTGTATATAGCCCCCATATAAGCGACCCCCATATTTCAATTCTTGCTCTCTACGTACAAAAAGTCCATATCGATTCGTAATTATTTGTAGACTTAACTATACATAACTTTATTTTCTAATATATACCACGTATGGACTAAATCACAGTCTTTCGTAGAAGTTTCTACGCAATCCATGGTGGTGGGTACATAAGATTCGGCCTGGCCGAACTTGCGGCCGTATGTACTTGTTTTTAAGTAAAACATTTTAAAGCTTATTTTAATTAATTAAAAATTTATATGGCAAATTTTATCTAACTCACACAACACATGAGACGACTCTTCTAGTTCCAAAAATTCAACATCGTTAGCAAACGACAGGAAGAGAGAAAAAGTTGTTTGTATGAGTTTTTTTTATAACCGATTCCAAAAAAAAAAAAAACAGTGTAAAAGCAGTCACAATCAGTTCCTACATTGGCATAGATTGTGCCGCAATTGAAGGCATGAACTTCAGTGGATAGAATACATAGGAGGGTGGAATAAAAGTTCAATGATTACAAAGATACTTTGAATATTTGATGAATTCGCGAGCTACACCCATCGATAGGTTTCTACTTTGCCAAACTCTAGACTAAGAATCAAAACGAACAAACTTCGCCTCCATCCCACTCCACCATCACTCACCGAATTCATTTGTAATGCTTTGGAACTTCTTCCTTTCGATTCTTCGTTAATGAATTTTCTTTTGATATGAGTTTTGAACATTTTCGATGCAATGACAACAACAGCAACAACGATGGGGAAACGGAAAAAGGGGACATCAAAAATTAATTTCACTTATACGTAAAGTCAGTCAGACATATACTTTATCGAACTACGCTTATAGGTTACTTGGTGGAGGGAGAGTGGGGCTGGAGATAGAGGGTATGAAGTATATCACCAAGAATCGAATGAAGTGTAATAATTTATGTAACGTCCCATAGAGCGTGACAAAAAAGTTTAAGTTTTGCCGGAGCTCATCATCATTCTATGATGATAGTATGCGGAAGCTAACATTTTGGTACTTGGAAAATATTCTCTTGGATCATAAATAAATCAAAATGTCATAAACGTGCGAATTTCCTATAGCAACTGCCCTGGCTTCAAATCAAAAAAGAAATGTGGCATTATATTCGCAAAATGTTTGTCTATTTTTTTGTGGATTTTATCTATCAAAATAAAATTGTTGTTTTGTTTAGTTTTGATTCACGCCATTAGTAGTCATATTTGATTTCCTTTGTATTTGTTACAATGGGAGAGTAAAAAACATCATGGATGTGTATTAAGGTGGGTAAGTTAAGTCAATTATAACAACCCAGCAAAAAAGAGCTTCCAAACAAGTATGTACGGCCGTAAGTTCGGTCACGCCGAATCTTCTGTAACCTCCACATGGATAGCATAGAAACTTCATATAAACACTGCCATCCACAATCGAATTACTTAAGTTGCGGTTACGCTTGCCGATGGCAAGGTATCTTAAAACCTCCTAACACCATCTTCTAAATTGTATGTAAGTCCATACGTGGTATATATTAAATCAAACCAGTAAGGAAAGTCTAAAGTCGGGCGGGGCCGACTATATTATACCCTGCACCACTTTGTAGATCTAAATTTTCGATACCATATCACATCCGTCAAATGTGTTTGGGGCTATATATAAAGGTTTGTCACAAATACATACATTTAAATATCACTCGATCTGGAAGAATTTGATAGACTTCTACAAAATCTATAGACTCAAAATTTAAGTCGGCTAATGCACTAGGGTGGAACACAATGTTAGTAAAAAAATATGGGAAACATTTAAATCGGAAGCAATTTTAAGGAAACTTTGCAAAAGTTTATTTATGATTTATCGCTCGATATATATGTATTAGAAGTTTAGGAAAATTAGAGTCATTTTTACAACTTTGCGACTAAGCAGTGGCGATTTTACAAGAAAATTGTTGGTATTTTGACCATTTTTGTCGAAATCAGAAAAACATATATATGGGAGCTATATCTAAATCTGAACCGATTTCAACCAAATTTGGCACGCATAGCAACAATGCTAATTCTACTCTCTGTGCAAAATTTCAACTAAATCGGAGTTAAAAATTGGCCTCTGTGGTCATATGAGTGTAAATCGGGCGAAAGATATATATGGGAGATATATCTAAATCTGAACCGATTTCAATGCTAATTCTACTCGCTGTGCAAAATTTCAACTAAATCGGAGCAAAAAATTGGCCTCTGTGGTCATATGAGTGTAAATCGGGCGAAAGCTATATATGGGAGATATATCTAAATCTGAACCGATTTCAACCAAATTTGGCACGCATAGCAACAATGCTAATTCTACTCCCTGTACAAAATTTCAACTAAATCGGAGCAAAAAATTGGCCTCTGTGGTCATATGAGTGTAAATCGGGCGAAAGCTATATATGGGAGATATATCTAAATCTGAACCGATTTCAACCAAATTTGGCACGCATAGCTACAATGCTAATTATACTCCCTGTGCAAATTTTCAACTAAATCGGAGTTAAAAATTGGCCTCTTTGGGCAAATGAGTGTAAATCGGGCGAAAGCTATATATGAGAGCTATATCTAAATCTGAACCGATTTGGCTGGTATTTTGCAAGTTTTTCGAGACCCATCAAATATTCGGATGTACGGAATTTGAGGAAGATCGGTTGATATACACGCCAATTATGACCAGATCGGCGAAAAATATATATGGCAGCTATATCTAAATCTGAACCGATTTTTTCCAAAATCAATAGGGATCGTCTTTGAGCCGAAACATGATCCTATACCACATTTTAGGACAATCGGACTAAAACTGCGAGCTGTACTTTGCACACAAAAATACATCAACAGACAGACAGACAGACAGACAGACAGACGGACAGACAGACGGACAGACAGACAGACAGACAGACGGACATCGCTAAATCGACTCAGAATTTAATTCTAAGCCGATCCGTATACTAAAAGGTTGGTCTATGATTACTCCTTCTTGGCGTTACATACAAATGCACAAACTTATTATACCCTGTACCACAGTAGTGGTGAAGGGTATAAAAAGATCGATCCAATACGTATATAATTCAGTTTGACAAAGTAGACATAAAATTTTGACAAAATTTTCTACAGAAATAAAATTTTAACAAAATTTTCTATAGAAATAAAATTTTCACAAAATTTTCTATAGAAATAAAAATTTTGACAAATTTTCTATAGAAAGAAATTTTTGACAAAAATTTCTACAGAAATTTTAACAAAATTTTCTATAGAAATAAACTTTTGACAAAATTTTCTATAGAAATAAACTTTTGACAAAATTTTCTATAGAAATAAAATCTTGGTAGGTTATTTTTGGCTCGAGTGGCAACCATGATTATGAACCGAATAAAATTTGAACAAAATTTTCTATAGAAATAAAATTTTGACAAAATTTTCTATAGAAATAAAATTTTGACAATGATGAAAATTTTATTATGAACCGAATAAAATTTTAACAAAATTTTCTCTAGAAATAAAATTTTGACAAAATTTTCTATAGAAATAAAATTTTGGTAGATTATTTTTGGCTCTAGTGGCAACCATGATTATGAACCGATATGGACCAATTTTTGTGTGATTGGACCAATTTTGGTATGGTTGTTAGCGACCATATACTAACACCACGTGCCTAATTTGAACCGGATCGGATGAATTTTGCTCCTCCAAGAGGCTCCGGAGGTCAAATCTGGAGAATGTTTTATATGGGGGCTATATATAATTATGGACCGATATGGACCAATTCTGGCACGGTTGTTAAAGATCATATACTAACACCATGTTCCAAAGTACAACCGGATTGGATGAAATTTGCTTCTCTTGGAGACTTCGCAAGCCAAATCTGAGGATCGGTTCATATGGGGGCTATATATTATTATGAACCGATGTGGACCAATTTTTGCATGGTTGTTAGAGACCATACACCAGTATCATGTACCAAATTTCAGGCGGATCGGATGAAATTTGCTTCTCTTTGAGGCTCCGCAAGCCAAATCTGGGGATCGGTTTATGTGGGCGCCATATATAATTATGGACCGATGTGGACCAATTTTTGCACGGTTGTTAGAGACCATATACCAATACCATGTACCAAATTTCAGCCTGATCGGATGCAATTTTCTCCTCTTTGAGGCTTCGCAAGCCAAATCTGGAGATCGGTTTATATGGGGTCTATATATAATTATGGACCGATTTGGACCAATTATTGCATGGTTGTTAGAGACCATATACCAACATCATGTACCAAATTTCAGCCGGATCGGATTAAATCTGCTTCTCTTTGAGGCTCCGCAAGCCAAATCTGGGGATCGGTTTATATGGGGGCTATATATAATTATGGACCGATGTGGACCAATTTTTGCATGATTGTTAGAGACCATATACCAACAGCATGTACCAAATTTCAGCCGGATCGGATGAAATTTGCTTCTCTTTGAGGCTCCGCAAGCCAAATCTGGGGATCGGTTTATATGGGGGCTATATATAATTATGGACCGATGTGGACCAATTTTTGCATGGTTGTTAGAGACCATATACCAACACCATATACCAAATTTCAGCCGGATCGGATGAAATATGCTTCTGTTAGAGGCTCCACAAGCCAAATCTGAGGTTCCCTTTATATGGGGGCTATACTTAAAAGTGGACCGATATGGCCCATTCTCAATACCATCCGACCTACATCGATAACAACTACTTGTGCCAAGTTTCAAGTCGATAGCTTGTTTCGTTCGGCAGTTAGCGTGATTTCAACAGACGGACGGACGGACGGACGGACGGACGGACATGCTTAGATCGACTCAGAATTTCACCACGACCCAGAATATATATACTTTATGGGGTCTTAGAGCAATATTTCGATGTGTTACAAACGGAATGACAAAGTTAATATACCCCCATCCTATGATGGAGGGTATAAAAAGCCGATTAAATAAATATGTAAGTAATATAATTCAGTTTGACAAAATTTTCTATAGAAATAAAATTTTGACAAAATGTTCCATAGAAATAAAATTTTGACAAAATTTTCTATAGAAATAAAATTTTGACAAAATTTTCTATTGAAATAAAATTTTGACAAAATTTTCTATAGAAATAAAATTTTGACAAAATTTTCCATAGAAATAAAATTTTGACAAAATTTTCTATAGAAATAAAATTTTGACAAAATTTTCCATAGAAATAAAATTTCGACAAAATTTTCTATAGAAATAAAATTTTGACAAAATTTTCCATAGAAATAAAATTTTGACAAAATTTTCCATAGAAATAAAATTTTGACAAAATTTTCTATAGAAATAAAATTTTGACAAAATTTTCTATTGAAATAAAATTTTGACAAAATTTTCTATAGACATAAAATTTTGACAAAATTGTCTATAGAAATAAAATCTTGACAAAATTTTGTATAGTAAAAAAATTTTTACAAAATTGTCTATAGAAATAAAATTTTGACAAAATTTTGTATAGAAATAAAATTTTGACAAAATGTTGTATAGTAATAAAATTTTGACAAAATTTTCTATAGAAATAAAATTTTGGTAGATTATTTTTGGGGATCGGCTATATATAACTATAGGTCAAGTCGATAGCTTGTTTCGTTCGGAAGTTAGGGTGATTTCGACAGACGGACGGACAGCTTAGATCGACTCAGAATTTTTTAGAGCAATATTTCGATGTGTTACAAACGGAATGACAAAGTTAGTATACCCCCATCCTATGGATTGCGCACAAAGTTCTACCAAAGTAGGTTATAACAAAATATGGACACCGTATCGCTCTAGAGGCCCAACAAGTCAAATTGGGAGACCGGTTTGGGGGCTGTACCAAAACATGGACCGATAGGACAAAGGCTAAACTTAAACCGAATCAGATGAAACTAGTTCTACCATGAGATTTTAGAAGTAAAATGTTGGCAGTCAGTTTATATGGGGCTAAATAGTTATGAACGAATGAATATCAATTTTTGCTTATTTAGTAGAACACATAATGACATCAGGTACATAATTCCAAGCGGATCGAATGGATCAGTTTATAATTCTGGACCCATATTGACCAAGTTTGGTACGGTTATTAGATGACATGTATTTACATCACGTACCAAATTTCAAATGCAGCGAAATTCGATCTTTCATGAGGCTTAAGATGTCAAATCTGGGAATATATAATTAGGGATCGATATGGACCAATTTTTGTATGGTTGTTAGAAACATGTATTTAATTCACTCTCTGAATTTTAATCGTACCTGATGAAATTTGCTCCTCCATGAATTTCCTTAAGTCAAATCTAGGGATCGGTTTAAATGGGACCTATATATATTTCAAGAACAATATGAACAACTGTTTTCATTATTGTTAGAGGCATACAATCATGAAATTTCATTCAACCGAATGATCGGTACAAATTGGAGCTTTTATAATTCTTATAATTGGATGAAATATACTCCTTCAAGGGTTTCTGGATGTCAAATCTGAGGATCGGTTTATATTAGAGCTATAAGGTCACTTTTGGCATGGTTATATTAACAAATAGCAACCGGATCGAATGAAAATTGCTCGTTCAAGAGGCTCCGCAAGGCAAATTTGGAGATCGGTGTCTATACATAATTATGCGCATATATGGAACAATTTTTGCATTGCTGTTAGAGGGCACATACTTGTATCACGCACCAAATTTCAACGAATGAAATTTGTTTGTATACCCCCGTTCTATAGTATACAAAAGGCGGAGTAGTGGTCATACAAAGCAACCTGCTCATATATTCTTTATCAGGGGTGAAAATCTTAGACCTTCAATAATGAAGCTATCGTTCTGAAGTATTGCCTAAATTGGGGTTTTGTCTGCACGCAGGTCAAGTTCGCAGATGGGCTACCTTGGTTCAAGTTTTGAAGTTTTGATATAGCTGTGGAATCATTTTTATACCCTCCACCATACGATGGGGGGTATATTAACTTTGTCATTCCGTTTGTAACACATCGAAATATTGCTCTAAGACCCCATAAAATATATATATTCTGGGTCGTGGTGAAATTCTGAGTCGATCTAAGCATGTCCGCCCGTCCGTCTAACCGTCCGTCTGTTGATATCACGCTAACTTCTGAACGAAATAAGCTATCGACTTGAAACTTGGCATAAGTATTTGCTATTAATCTAGGTCGAATGGTATTGCAAATGGGCTATATCGGACCACTTTTACGTATAGCCCCCATATAAACGGACCCAAAGATTTGGCTTGCGGAGCCTCTAAGAGAAACATATTTCATTCGATCCTGCTGAAATTTGGTAAATGGTGTTAGTATATTGTCTCTAACAACCATGCAAAAATTGGTCCACATCGATCCATAATTATATATAGCCCCCATATAAACCGATCCCCCGATTTGGCTTGCAGAGCCTCTAAGAGAAGCAAATTTCATCCGATCCGGCTGAAGTTCGGTACATGGTGTTAGTAAAGGGCAGCGTTGCCAATTTAGCTTTTTTCCCGCTAGATTTGGCTTTTTTTGAAGACGTTTAGCGGGGAAAAAATGCATTTAGCTTTTTTCTGGCTTTTTTCATGACCCTTTTAGCTAATTTTGGCTTTTTTTATTTTCGACATGTTCCTATTGAAATATGGATAAAACTTCGTTTTTATCTAAGCCTTGCTGCCAGAATAAGGTTTTCCACATATTTTAATTCCTTATATAAACTGTCAGTAAATGATTAGGAATATTAGCATTTGACTCGTTTATCCTTTTTATGTTATTATAATTTGGTTATAATAGCATTTGTGAATTTCTCTTCTTCAATAGCCGATAAATTTTTTTGTCATTATAGTTAAGTGATTCAACTTAAAAATGGGTATTTTTTCATGAAAGAAGGCTAGGGTCAATTCTAAAAAATTCTTAAAATTAATGAAATAGTCTTTAAATTTGTGGAGTTTTTGTATCTTGACCACAAACCAAAATAGCGTTCAAAAATAGAAGAGGTTTTTCAACGTTTTATTTTAAAAACGTATAGATAGAATAATTTCTACTTACCCCCATTTTCATGAAGCTCCGTTAGGGTCCCGTTAACTAAGGAACTTTTAAATCGTATTATGGACATAGCTGTAATCTTGTCTATATATTCCATAAGCCAGTTAGGAACTTAACTGCCAAAAATTTTTCAGTTAACGTTAACCGGAGAGAAGATATTTGCAATTTACTTTCCGTTAACTCGAAGTTAAAGCTAAACGGAGCTACATGAAAATGGCCGTTAAAGTCGAGTCTGAATTTGGAAATTTAAGTTGTCGTTAGCACGTTTTTAAAGCACTGTGATAGCTCATGAAGAAAAAGCTGAAAAAACGAATAAATTCAAATTTGACTCGGAATCAATACCAAAATCATTAGTGTACAAAATCTTTGGAACCGAACATAGAAATAATTAAGGAAATAAAGTTTTGAATGTGGTATTATTTATTTTAACATCAAAAAAATGAAATGAAAAAATTCGTAGTGATAGGATCAAAACAAATCTGTTATATATTAATGGAATGGATTTACATTTACGAAAATTAGACAACAATAGGTTTGTATGGGAAATTTTCGAATAAAAGTTATTCAATATAAACTTGCAAGACAGTTAGAATGGGTTTTATTCTCTTGGGTAAAATTAGGAAAAGTGTACACGTTCACGAATTTATCATTAATTCAGTTAAAAAGAAATATATTGATATTTTCTTATGCAGTTCTATGTGACATTGTGCAATATATCGCACATTGGACTTGTTGATGATTAACCAGCTGACAATTGCAAGTTTACTGGGAAAAATGTTTTTACTAGGAAATATAAACGAAGGACTTCCAGTAAAAATTTGTGATAGTAACCAAAATGTATCGAGTATGCAAACAGAGCTAATATGACATAAATTTTCTTACAGTCTCACAGAAATTGAATTAAAATGAATACAATTAAAATAATATGCATTTTAAGTGAAATAAAGCCTTTAAGTTTGTTAAATTTCAATCAAAAATGTGACTTTTGATACAAAACATTTTAGCTTTTTTTCTAGCTATTTTTTAAAATTTTTTAGCTTTTTTTGGCTAGTTTTTTGGACAAATCTAGCGGTTTTTTGAGAAACAATTCTGGCAACGCTGGTAAAGGGTGATACGGTCAAAATTTGGTCAAGGGAAAACGCGTGTAAATCGGTGAAATCGTTTATTTAAAAAATCAAATTAAATTTCTTTTTCAAGTTCAATTAGTATAAAATTCAGGAAAAATATTCAGTTAGGCTTTCGCTTTTCCAAATCCGAATTGCCGGGCCTCACGCTTGACACCTGCCATCAGATTTTGTACAGCCACCTTGTCCACCTTCTTCGCCGCAGAAAGCCAGTTTGCCTTGAACTGCTGCTCGTCCTTAGCAGTTGTTTTGGTCTTCTTTAGGTTCCGCTTGACAATTGGGCGGAGCTCTGGCGTGTTGGGAGGGTTCTTGTCCTTGGGAACCGCCTGCACGTTGTTGGCGGCGTACCACTCCATGGCCTTTTTACCGTAATGGCAAGATGCCAAATACGGCCAAAGCAGTACGGAACAAACGTGTTTCTTCAGGAAAGGCAGCAGACGTTTATTCTAACACTCTTTCACGTAAATTTCTTGGTTGACAGTCCCGGAAGCTATGAAAATGCTGCTTTTCAAGCCACAGGTACAGATGGCTTGCCAAACCAGATATTTCTTTGCGAACTTTGACAGTTTTATGTGCTTGAAAATATCTGCCACCTTTCCCCTTCCTTTTGCCGTATAAAACTCCTGTTCCGGAAGCTGCTTGTAGTCGGCTATGACGTAGGCTTCGTTGTCCATTACCACGCCGTCAAACTTCGTCAGCATCGTCGTGTACAGCCCCCGGGATCGCGCTTTGGCCGTCGTATTTTGTTTATCATCGCGATTTGGAGTCACTACCTTCTTGTAAGTCGATAGTCCGGCTCGTTTTTTGGCTCGATGCACGGTTGTAGACGATACACCCAGCTTATTTGCGGCATCTCGGAGAGAGATGTTAGGGTTTCGCTTGAAACTACCGGCAACTCTCTTTGTCGTCTCAGCGGCTTTCGGTTTTCGATTTCCCCCAGATCTAGACTTCCTGGCTGTCGACAAACGTTCCCCAAACACTTTAATTACATTTGTAACGGTTGATTTGGCAACTTTTAGCGATTTTGCCAGCTTTGCGTGCGAGTAGCTCGGATTTTCGCGATGCGCGAGCAAAATTTTGATACGATGCTCTTCTTGCTTAGACGGCATTTTGACAACTGAAGAGTGAATTCAAAATCAAAATAAGAGCAACATTCTACACACACACACCTTCAAAATGAGGGGTGTTCATGGTTTTTAAATGCAAAATTGAAAGAAATACGTCAAGTTTATATTGACAAAATTTTGACCGTATCACCCTTTATATGGTGTCAACAACAATGCAAAAATTGGTCTACGTCGGTCCGTAATTATATATAGCCCCCATATAAACCGATCACCAGATTTGACCTCCGGAGCCTCTTGGAAGACCAAAATTCATCTGATTCAGTTGAAATTCGGTACGTGGTGTTAATACATGGCCTCAAACACCCATGCAAAAATTGGTCGAAATCGGTCAATAATTATATATAGGACCCATATAAACAGATCCCCAGATTTGACCTCCGGATCTCCTTGGAAGAGCAAAATTCATCCGATTCGGTTGAAATTTGATACGTGATGTTAGTATATGGTATCGAACAACCATGCAGGAATTGGTTTATATCAGTCCAAAATTATATATAGCCCCTATATAAACCGATTTGCCTTTTGGTAAAGCAAAATTCATCCGATCTGGTTGAAATTTGGTACGTGGTGGTAGTATACGATATTTAATCATATATAGCCCCCATATAAACCGATCCCGAGATTTGGTTTTGGAGCCTCTTGGAGGAGCAAATTTCATCCGAGTCAGTTTAAATTTGGTACATTGTGCTAGTATATGGCCGTTAACAACCATGTCTATAGTTATATATTCATATCAGTCTATAGTTATATATAGCCCTCATATAAATCGATCCCCCATCACACAAAAATAATTTGTAGACTAACCTATACATAACTTTTTTGTCTAATATATACCACGTATGGACTAACTCACAATTTAGAGAACGATGTTAAGAAGTTTTAAGATACCACAACCCAAGTAATTCGATTGTGGATGACAGTCTTTCGTAGAAGTTTCTACGCAATCCATGGTGGAGGGTACATAAGATTCGGCCTGACCGAACTTACGGCCGTATATACTTGTTTCTTTTTGCAATATTTCTTATATAGAAAATGTCTAGTAAGGCCCACAGAGATTGGGTAGTTGATGACTGGAAATAAGTTAAAAACAAAAATAACCCGTTTTTAATCTGATACAATAGAACATTATTGGTAATAACCTCTGAACATTACTGGTAATGACCTGGTTATGACAAGGTTAGGTTAGGTTAGGTGGCAGCCCGATACATCGGGCTCGCTTTGATTATTCAGTCCATCGTAATACCACATTGGTGAACTTCTATCTTATCACTGAGTGCTGCCCGATTCCATGTTAAGCTCAATGACAAGGGACCTACTTTTTATAGCCGAGTCCGAACGTCGTTCCAAATTACAGTGAAACCACTTAGAGAATCTTTGAAACACTCATAAATGTCACCAGCATTACTGAGGTGGAATAATCCACCGCTGATAAACTTTTTGGTGATAAAAGGAGACTACCTAGATATTGTGGAATCAAATTTGCCTGAGTTTGTGGAAGTTTGTGTCTACCTTGAAGATTAAGTTGTTTTTGAAAAAGACGGCAAACCAAAGCATACTCACAAAGCCCCGATTTCAATCCTATTGAGAATTTATGGTCTCTGGTTAATAGGTGCTTGAGATTACACCAAAGAGTACCAATAAATAGTGATGAGATCTAGAGAAAAGTTCAGTACAATTATTAAGTCAAATATTCCAAAAGATATAATAAACAAGTACGCGTATATACGAACTTAAGTTCGGTGGGACCGAATCTTAAATACCCACCACCATGAATCAAAACGTATTATTGTCCCCTTAGAAAACTCTTCGTCAGATTACTTGAAAATAAATATAAATCTTCAGGTGGATTTGATGACAGATACTCTGTCAAGCAAACATATATACCAATATAGAAATCGGGAGACATAACAAATGGGAGGGGTCCACACTAGTGACCCCTACATGGAATGTATGGGGTAGCAGTCAAGTCTGGGGCTGCCGAGATAGAGCTATACAATGTGTATATACCGCCGGTTTGTAGCTGTGCTCCAGATTATAGCCCAAACATTGAGTGGCTGTTGCGCGGGCATAACCGATTGGTTCTCGGAGACTTTATGGCCCACCATGAACTTTGGCATTCTCTCCTAGGTAATGACCAGAGAGACATAGCTTTGGCAGAGCAGATAGACGACTCCACATTTTGCACGGTGAACGAGGAGGCCCCCACGAGAACTATGGGTGATTGCAGCAGTTCGCAAGATTTATCCTTAGCATCGCTTGGTCTGATAAATGAAGTTTCCTGGCAACCCGTCATTTCATTGGGATAAGACCACCTCCCCATAATTCTCACCATTAACCGACCCTCCGATTTCATAACCTCTGAACCTCAGAGAATATACAGATCACCGCTTTAGTGAGCTCCCGTCCTCCTCTCATGTTCATGTTGACCAGTGGGTGTTCCGGGACATCATCAACGCAGCAGCCGCTTGCTTCATACCTGCTGGTCGAATCGCCCAAGTGAGTCCCAACTTCCCAGCTGAAGCGGCGGGACTCGCAGACGAGCGTGATTAACGCCGTCGCGCTAACCCTAGAATCAGGGAAATGAATCTAGAGATTAGTAAGATAGTCGACGAGCACAAGCGGAACACATGGTTAGAGCACCCGAAGCAATGTAACCAAGGCACAGGAACGGGTAAATTGTGGTCAACAGCGAGAGCCCTCTCAAACCCCGCTACGAGGGATGATGGGATTTCAGTCACTTTTGGCGACGTGACTGTGACTGATCCGAAGAGATGCACCAGATTTTTCAACCGACAGATTGTTGAGCATCCCGAGAGTGATAGATGACACACCACAATTTACCACAGCCGAAGTTACTAATGTCATCAACAGCGCAAAACCATCCAAGGCGCTGGACCCCGACGGAATTTCAATGCTAATGCTGAAACATCTGGGAATACTGGGAGTTGAGTACCAGACCAGACTCCTCAATTTGTCCTTAGAATCATTCATTATACCCGATGTCTGGAGGATGGGTAGGGTGATTCCACTACTGAAGCCAGGCTAAGATTCGAGTAAAGTTGAATCGTACACTCCGATATCCCTTCTCTCGCCAGTAGCCAAGACACTTGTGGCACTACTCCTCCCCGGGCTTCTGGAGAATTTTCAAGCTACCCACCATCAACATGGATTCCATAAGGTACATAGCACTACGACAGCCTTGCATGTCATTTCAGCACACATTAATATGGAACTCAATCAGCCCAAGCCGTGTCACAGGATGGTCCTCGTGGCGCTTGACCTATCGAAGGCATTCGATACGGTGAACCATGCCACACTATTCGAGGACATAGAGAATACGTCCCAACCGGCAGGAACCAAGCGTTGGGTTCTGAATTATCTGTCCGGATGCCAGTCGTACGTGGAATTCAGGTACGAGAAGTCAAAACCCCGTAGAGTTAAACAGGGTGTTCCCAAGGTGGGTGATATCTCCGGCATTGTTTAATCTCTACATGTCCTCGATTCCAACCACTCCTGACGGCGTCGAGATTGTATCATATGCGGACGATTGTACAATCATGGCATCCGGGCCCATTGTTGATGACATATGCGATCGATTGAACATCTACCTCGCTGATCTTACTAGTTATTTCACTGCAAGAAATTTGAGGATATCTCCCACCAAATCCTCAACCACACTATTCACTACATGGACGGCGGAAGTACGCAGGCAGTTGAATGTCAGAGTCGACGGCGCAATAATTCCGACCACAAATTACCCCAAGATTCTCGGGGCCACACTCGACAGACTCTTTAAGTCGTCCGCCCATGCCACTGCAATTTTTTATAAGCTCCGCGGTAGAAACAAGGTCCTCAATGGGGTGCGGAAAAGAAACCTTGTTGACTATATATAAGGCAATTGGCCGGTCAGTGATAAACTATTCAGCGAGAGCCCTCTCAAACCCCGCTACGAGGGATGATGGGATTTCAGTCACCTTTGGCGACGTGACTGTGACTGATCCGAAGAGATGCACCAGATTTTTCAACCGACAGATTGTTGAGCATCCCGAGAGTGATAGATGACACACCACAATTTACCACAGCCGAAGTTACTAATGTCATCAACAGCGCAAAACCATCCAAGGCGCTGGGCCCCGACGGAATTTCAATGCTAATGCTGAAACATCTGGGAATACTGGGAGTTGAGTACCAGACCAGACTCCTCAATTTGTCCTTAGAATCATTCATTATACCCGATGTCTGGAGGATGGAGGATGGATCTTAGCCTGGTTTCAGTAGTGGAATCACCCTCCACTACTGAAGCCAGGCTAAGATTCGAGTAAAGTTGAATCGTACACTCCGATATCCCTTCTCTCGCCAGTAGCCAAGACACTTGTGGCACTACTCCTCCCCGGGCTTCTGGAGAATTTTCAAGCTACCCACCATCAACATGGATTCCATAAGGTACATAGCACTACGACAGCCTTGCATGTCATTTCAGCACACATTAATATGGAACTCAATCAGCCCAAGCCGTGTCACAGGATGGTCCTCGTGGCGCTTGACCTATCGAAGGCATTCGATACGGTCAACCATGCCACACTATTCGAGGACATAGAGAATACGTCCCAACCGGCAGGAACCAAGCGTTGGGTTCTGAATTATCTGTCCGGATGCCAGTCGTACGTGGAATTCAGGTACGAGAAGTCAAAACCCCGTAGAGTTAAACAGGGTGTTCCCAAGGTGGGGTGATATCTCCGGCATTGTTTAATCTCTACATGTCCTCGATTCCAACCACTCCTGACGGCGTCGAGATTGTATCATATGCGGACGATTGTACAATCATGGCATCCGGGCCCATTGTTGATGACATATGCGATCGATTGAACATCTACCTCGCTGATCTTACTAGTTATTTCACTGCAAGAAATTTGAGGATATCTCCCACCAAATCCTCAACCACACTATTCACTACATGGACGGCGGAAGTACGCAGGCAGTTGAATGTCAGAGTCGACGGCGCAATAATTCCGACCACAAATTACCCCAAGATTCTCGGGGCCACACTCGACAGACTCTTTAAGTCGTCCGCCCATGCCACTGCAATTTTTTATAAGCTCCGCGGTAGAAACAAGGTCCTCAATGGGGTGCGGAAAAGAAACCTTGTTGACTATATATAAGGCAATTGGCCGGTCAGTGATAAACTATTCAGCGAGAGCCCTCTCAAACCCCGCTACGAGGGATGATGGGATTTCAGTCACCTTTGGCGACGTGACTGTGACTGATCCGAAGAGATGCACCAGATTTTTCAACCGACAGATTGTTGAGCATCCCGAGAGTGATAGATGACACACCACAATTTACCACAGCCGAAGTTACTAATGTCATCAACAGCGCAAAACCATCCAAGGCGCTGGGCCCCGACGGAATTTCAATGCTAATGCTGAAACATCTGGGAATACTGGGAGTTGAGTACCAGACCAGACTCCTCAATTTGTCCTTAGAATCATTCATTATACCCGATGTCTGGAGGATGGAGGATGGATCTTAGCCTGGTTTCAGTAGTGGAATCACCCTCCACTACTGAAGCCAGGCTAAGATTCGAGTAAAGTTGAATCGTACACTCCGATATCCCTTCTCTCGCCAGTAGCCAAGACACTTGTGGCACTACTCCTCCCCGGGCTTCTGGAGAATTTTCAAGCTACCCACCATCAACATGGATTCCATAAGGTACATAGCACTACGACAGCCTTGCATGTCATTTCAGCACACATTAATATGGAACTCAATCAGCCCAAGCCGTGTCACAGGATGGTCCTCGTGGCGCTTGACCTATCGAAGGCATTCGATACGGTCAACCATGCCACACTATTCGAGGACATAGAGAATACGTCCCAACCGGCAGGAACCAAGCGTTGGGTTCTGAATTATCTGTCCGGATGCCAGTCGTACGTGGAATTCAGGTACGAGAAGTCAAAACCCCGTAGAGTTAAACAGGGTGTTCCCAAGGTGGGGTGATATCTCCGGCATTGTTTAATCTCTACATGTCCTCGATTCCAACCACTCCTGACGGCGTCGAGATTGTATCATATGCGGACGATTGTACAATCATGGCATCCGGGCCCATTGTTGATGACATATGCGATCGATTGAACATCTACCTCGCTGATCTTACTAGTTATTTCACTGCAAGAAATTTGAGGATATCTCCCACCAAATCCTCAGCCACACTATTCACTACATGGACGGCGGAAGTACGCAGGCAGTTGAATGTCAGAGTCGACGGCGCAATAATTCCGACCACAATTTACCCCAAGATTCTCGGGGCCACACTCGACAGACTCTTTAAGTCGTCCGCCCATGCCACTGCAATTTTTGATAAGCTCCGCGGTAGAAACAAGGTCCTCAATGGGGTGCGGAAAAGAGACCTTGTTGACTATATAAGGCAATTGGCCGGTCAGTGATAAACTATTCAGCGCCAGTGTGGACGACTCAAACGAGCGACACGCAGTGGAATAACATACAGACCTGTCAGAACGCTGCCCTTAGAACTGCAACAGGATGTCTCCGCAGTATACCCCTGGATCACCTTTATGCGGAGACCAAGATTATCCCAGTGCGTCGACACAATTACATGTTTTCAAAACAGTACCTCTTTGGTTGCTATCGAATCAGTCATCAAAATCACCATCTTATGGATAGACAACCTCCACCCAGGAATGTAAGAGTTGATCTTTACCTTCTAGAGCTCGAGATCCAGCGTTATGAAAGAGAGCCTCTAGATCATGCAGCATACCAGACAGGTCTGAACAGGATTCATGAGGATACTGTAACTGAAGCGGTGAGAAGCTACAAGGTTAATCCTGTTTCGGAGTCCGACCACCGCCCATAGCACCGGAGGAAAGAGACCTCCCACCGCAGACTAGGGTGGTTTTATCCCAATTAAGATCAGACAAATGCAGCCGCTTCAATTCCTACTTATCAGTGATTGATAGCAGGGTAGCTGACGTGTGTCCTATCTGTAACCAAGGGCCACATGATACACGTCATCATTTCGCTTGCCCAGCTAAACCTTCCCGACTCACCACCAGATCACTTTGGACGCACCCCACCCTTTTCGCAGAGTTCCTAGATTTGGACACCAGTTGACGTACCAAAGCAGAGAACAAAATGGATGAAATTACATTAAAAACTGTTACAACAACAACAACCTCTTTATTTTGAATTTCAAGCAAATCGCATAAAAATTAAATGGTTTGTGTCTTGGCTAGTTTTAAGCAACAACAATAACTTCACTCTTATCATTTTGCCAACGAATACACATTTAAATATTTATTTTCTCCATTACTAAAATGACAATAGATTACCCATCTATATACAAAGTCATGGCTAATAAATTGATTTCCCGAAAAGTTAAAACGAAATGACACAATAGACGGTAATCTGTCTGTGCATTACTGATGTTTATTTAATACAGCCACGTCTTTTGAAAATGTTTGTTTGTCCACAATCTTCCCTTCCTTTATTTTTTGTTATTAACTTTTCACATATTCACATGCTCTTCAAAATCAAAGCAAATTTTCTACGAAGAAGAAGAACTTCCAGCAGGTGCTGTCATATAATAAACGTGTGCGTGTATTTTGTCCTTGCTATGGTATTTGCTAAAAGCATCCCTTATGTATTGTGTCTGCCCACCCCTGAAACTTCTCAGAATTTATTTTGATAAATGTTTTAATAATTTTATTTTATTGCAAAATAATATTTTTTAATAAAACAAAACTCGTCTTTGTTACGTGGGACATGTGTTGGAATTTGTTTGTGTTTGTGAGCAAATATGTAAAGGTATCATAGTGGTCCCATTCCTTTGATGTCTTCAAGAACAATAAAGACGGATATTGTTGCTGCTTTTATTTATGAAAAACTCTGTAAAGAAACTCATTCTCTATCTCTCTTGCACGTACATACATATGCAAAAAAAAGACATTACAAGTAATAAAAATTTTTTGCCATCTCTGTGTGAAACACTTGAGTCGGTTTTTTTTTGCTTTGACCTCGCATATCCATCGTTCAATGATTGTGGAATAGGGAACAACAATTGCGAAAATAATCATTTATAGTTTGACCTTAGCAACTTTTGTGATAAAATAAATTGTGTTTTCAAAATTATAAATTAAACAAAACAAGTATATACGGCCGTAAGTTCGGCCAGGCCGAAGCTTATGTACCCTCCATCATGGATTGCGTAGAAACTTCTAAACACTGCCATCCACAATCGAATTACTTAAGTTGCGGTAAGGCTTGCCGATGGCAAGGTATCTTAAAACCTCCTAACACCATCTTCTAAATTGTATGTAAGTCCATACGTGGTATATATTAAATCAAAAAAGATCGATCCAATACGTATATAATTCAGTTTGACAAAGTAGACATACAATTTTGACAAAATTTTCTACAGAAATAAAATTTTAACAAAATTTTCTATAGAAATAAAATTTTCACAAAATTTTCTATAGAAATAAACTTTTGACAAAATTTTCTATAGAACTAAAATCTTGGTAGATTATTTTTGGCTCGAGTTGCAACCATGATTATGAACCGAATATAATTTGAACAAAATTTTCTATAGAAATAAAATTTTGACAATGATGAAAATTTTATTATGAACCGAATAAAATTTTAACAAAATTTTCTCTAGAAATAAAATTTTTACAAAATTTTCTATAGAAATAAAATTTTGACAAAATTTTCTATAGAAATAAAATTTTGGTAGACTATTTTTGGCTCTAGTGGCAACCATGATTATGAACCGATATGGACCAATTTTTGTGTGATTGGACCAATTTTGGTATGGTTGTCAGCGACCATATACTAACACCACGTTCCGGATCGGATGAATTTTGCTCCTCCAAGAGGTTCCGGAGGTCAAATCTGGAGAACGTTTTATATGGGGACTATATAATTATGGACCGATATGGACCAATTCTGGCACGCTTGTTAAAGATCATATACTAACACCATGTTCCAAATTACAACCGGATTGGATGAAATTTGCTTCTCTTGGAGACTTCGCAAGCCAAATCTGGGGATCGGTTTATATGGGGGCTATATATAATTATTAACCGATGTGGACCAATTTTTGCATGGTTGTTAGAGACCATATACCAATATCATGTACCAAATTTCAGGCGGATCGGTTGAAATTTGCTTCTCTTTGAGGCTCCGGAACCCAAATCTGGGGATCGGTTTATATGGGCGCTATATATAATTATAGACCGATGTGGACCAATTTTTGCACGGTTGTTAGAGACCATATACCAACACCATGTACCAAATTTCAGCCGGATCGGATGCAATTTGCTTCTCTTTGAGGCTTCGCAAGCCAAATCTGGAGATCGGTTTATATGGGCGCTATATATAATTATAAACCGATGTGGACCAATTTTTGCATGATTGTTAGAGACCATGTACCAACATCATGTACCAAATTTCAGCCGGATCGGATAAAATTTTCTTTTCTTTTAGGCTCCGCAAGCCAAATCTGGGGATCGGTTTATATGGGGGCTATATATAATTATGGACCGTTGTGAACCAATTTTTGCATGGTTGTTAGAGACCATATACCAACACCATGTACCAAATTTCAGCCGGATCGGATGAAATATGCTTCTCTTAGAGGCCTCGCAAGCCAAATCGGGGGATCGGTTTATATGGGGGCTATATATAATTATGGACCGATGTGGACCAATTTTTGCATGGTTATTGGAGACCATATACTAACACCATGTACAAAATTTCAGCCGGATCGGATGAAATTTGCTTCTCTTAGATGCCTCGCAATCCAAATCGGGGGATCGGTTTATATGGGCGCTATATATAATTATGGACCGATGTGGACCAATTTTTGCATGGTTATTAGAGACCATATATTAGCACCATGTACCAAATTTCAACCGGATCGGATGAAATTTGCTTCTCTTAGAGGCTCTGCAAGCCAAATCGGGGGATTGGTTTATATGGGGGCTATATGTAATTATGGACCGATGTGGACAAATTTTTGCATGGTTATTAGAGACTATATACTAACACCACGTACCAAATTTCAACCAGATCGGATGAAATGTGCTTTTTTTAGAGGCTCCGCAATCCAAATCTTTGGGTCCGTTTATATGGGGGCTATACGTAAAAAAGGACCGATATGGTCCATTTGCAATGGCGTCCGACCTACATGAATAGCAACTACTTGTGCCAAGTTTCAAGTCGATAGCTTGTTTCCTTCGGAAGTTAGCGTGATTTCAACAGACGGACGGACATGCTCAGATCGGCTCAGAATTTCACCACGACCCAGAATATATATACTTTATGGGGTCTTAGAGCAATATTTCGATTTGTTTACAAACGGAATGACAAAGTTAATATACCCCCATCCTACGGTGGAGGGTATAAAAATAAGTACACTGAGAAATATATGGAACTAATATTAAATAATATGCAATCTAAAATTTAGGACACGTAATTTATATAATATTAAGGAAAAATTTATTTAAAAGGAAGGAAGAAATTTTAATTAAAATAAGGTTCATAATCTTTGTTTTAAATTTTTTCATTAACCTTTAACTATGCAAAAATTAGTCAGTCCTTAGCAGAAGTTTCTACGCAATCCATGATGGAGGGTACAAAAGATTAACTATAATTAATCAATATTTCAGTTAATTTAATGGCGATGTCTTTACATCAAAAATGTTTTTCTTTACTTTATGGAAAATTTGGCTTAATTCAAAAACATACGACTTCAACAAAGAGACGCGAATTTGCAAAATTTGTGTCTTAAATTTTATAAAAAAAAATGTGTAAATTGAGCATCCTAAAATTTAATACTACGTAAATATTTTTCGCAGTGTATTGAAGCCGCAATTTTCATCCGATTTGCTCAAAATTTAATATATATAGGTACCCAGCAGAAAAAGCTTTGCCAACAAATATTCTTTTTATTTAATATTCGCCGAAGCGATGAATTTAACATCCCAGCAAAAAAATTTGGAAGTTCTTCTTAAGGCACAACTTTAAAAGCACTTCCAATTATGTCCTCCCAAAGATGTTCTTTATTTTAACTGCACAGGAAGTTCATTTGAATACATTTTTTATAATTCGCTTTTTTCATATTTTTAAGGGGAAATTTAAAATTTTATTGTTTCAAATGGGTTAAAAACATTTTAAAAATTAATAAAATAGTGCAAATTATTTAAATTTTGCCGAAAACTGCTAAATCCTTTCGAGATTTTTTTGCGATTTTTTAAAAATATTTGATGTCAAACGTGCATTAAAAATCATAAAATATTTTAAAAATTATTTATTCGTCAAAATATCACAAAATTTCTTTATTCACATCCAAATCACTGGATTCGTATCAACCTTAAGAAGTGATGCAAATTCAGTGCAACGGCTGTTGAAATGGTGGACATCCGTCCTACAACAATCCCATGTTAAAATCACCATTTCTGCACCAATTTTGCACCACTTTCGGATCCAAAATTCTACATTTTCAGTAATTTTTTGGCGACGCTTTTTTCGCTGGGATGGGCTTGTCATAGGACGAATGACCACTATTTTAACAGCAGCTGCACTGAATTTGCATCCGTTCTTAAAGTGTGTTCCCAATGCAATGTTTTAGATGTGAATTCCTAGAATCAAGTACGTAAAACATAAATCTAAAAGAGAATTCTGTCTTAAATTTGGTCTTACTTAAATTCTCCACTTCTTTGGTTCCGGTATTTGGTTCGGAATCAATAATAAAATCATTAGTGTAGTGACAACATCATTGGAACCGGGCATGTATTTTTGCAGTGTATATATGACAATCGATTACGAGAAGATGTTTTAAAAGAAAGTTCTTATATGCATTCCATGGAGTTGGACTATATAACATTCGGATCGACCAAACTTTATGTCCTATATACTTATTATACCCTCCACCATGGGTTGGGGGGTATATTAACTTTGTCATTCCGTTTGTAACACATCGAAATATTGCTCTAAGACCCCATAAAATATATATATTCTGGGTCGTGGTGAAATTCTGAGTCGATCTGAGCATGTCCGTCCGTCCGTCCGTCCGTCTGTTGAAATCACGCTAACTTCCCAACGAAACAAGCTATCGACTTGAAACTTGGCACAAGTAGTTGTTATTGATGTAGATCGGATAGTATTGCAAATGGGCTATATCGGTCCACTTTTTCGTATAGCCCCCATATAAACGGACCCCCAAATTTGGCTTGCGAGGCCTCTAAGAGAAGCAAATTTCATCCGATCCGGCTGAAATTTGCTACATGGTGTTAGTATATGGTCTCTAACAACCACGCAAAAATTGGTTCACATCGGTTCATAATTATATATAGCCCCCATATAAACCGATCCCCCGATTTGGCTTGTGGAGCCTCTAAGAGAAGCAAATTTCATCCGATCCGGCTGAAATTTGGTACATGGTGTTAGTATATGGCCTCTAACAACCGTGCAAAAATTGGTCCACATCGGTCCATAATTATATATATAGCCCCCATATAAACCGATCCCCCGATTTGGCTTGCGGAGCCTCTAAGAGAAGCAAATTTCATCCGATCCAGCTGAAATTTGGTATATGGTGTTAGTATATCGTCTCTAACAACCATGCAAAAATTGGTTTACATCGGTCCATAATTATATATAGCCCCCATATAAACCGATCCCCCGATTTGGCTTGTGGAGCCTCTAAGAGAAGCAAATTTCATCCGATCCGGCTGAAATTTGGTACATGGTGTTAGTATATGGCCTCTAACAACCGTGCAAAAATTGGTCCATATCGGTCCATAATTATATATAGCCCCCATATAAATCGATCGCCAGATTTGACCTCCGGAGCACCTTCACGCAAAAAAATAATTCTTTCCTCCCAAACGAAATTTTAGACAAACAAAGTTCGTTTCTCGTTTGCTTTTCGCTGTAAGGAAGTGTATTTGGAAGAAAAGTATATACTTTTTGTGATAAACGTTTATTCTTTTCCAGGATGTAAAAACAATTTCATAAAGACAAACTCAAAAAAAAAAAACATTGTTTTCTTGGTAATTGCATTTTCCCTCACATCTTTCCTCACACGAGGTTTTTTAGTTCTTAACACCTTTTTCTTGTAATACCAACAATGTAGAAGAAATTATACGATTTTATAAAATTTTTAAATTTTTTTACCTTTCGCCTGGACGGAGAATCGAACCGCGGACCATGCACTTTGTAAGCCAACACACTAACCACTGAGCTATGTACCTGTTATGGTCATCAATAGATAAATATCCATATAATTTATATTTATGTAGCATAGCTTGCGGCGCCCACGAACCGAATAAACAAAGTTTATTTAACAGAAACAAACATTTAGTTTGGCACCGTGGAGCAGTGGTTGCTACGTCCGACTTGCATGCCAAGGGTCGTGGGTTCGATCCCTGCTACGGCCAAAGTTTTTTTTTTTTTTTACATATATTCCAGATATGTTCGGAAGATTCCGAAAAAATGTTCAACATTACATTGTACTATATTAAATTTTGAACTGTAAAATGTGTCTTATTAAAGACCTAAAGTCAGAAAAGAACAGTGTTTGATATAAACGAAATGAACTATGTTGTTGTTTCAAAAATAACTTTTTTTATTGAAAAAATAACATTTTTGTAACAAACGAATTTTTTTGGTGATAAAAGCTTAAAATTTTCGAAGCAATTCAAAAAACTCTAACAAAAGATAAACGTTTTCGGTACAAGTTTTCCAAACGTTTTTTTTTTCTTTGCGTGTTGGAAGAGCAAAATTCTTCCCATTCGGTTGAAATTTGGTACGTGATGTTAGTATAGGGTATCCAACAACCATGCAGGAATTAGTTCCTATCAGTCCATAATAATATATAGCTCCCATATAAACCGATCCCCAGATTTGACTTCCGGTGCCTTTTGGAGAAGCAAAATTCATCCGATCTGGTTGAAATTTGGTACGTGGTGGTAGCATATGATATTTAACAACCATGTGAGTTGAAATTTGTGGATGACAGTTTTTCGTAGAAGTTTCTATGCAATCCATGGTGGAGGGTACATAAGATTCGGCCTGGCCGAACTTACGGCCATATATACTTATTTTTTATTATTATTTTGTCGTTGAATTCATGTCAAGCAATTGAAAACTTTTATATTCCATACATATATTTAAAGAAAATTGCATTTGAAATACCTTAAATGTGTTAATTTTCAGGACAATTGCCATTTCATGTTTTATGTGAGTATTGTTATTGTTATTGTGAGGTTTACAAATTGCTTCCAATAAAAAGAAAATACTTTTAATACTTTTTGGTGAAGGAATTCGTAGACAACAACAAGTGATACGAAAATATATAACATATACTTGTATTATATTTACACCCCATATACTGAAAAAAAAAAATTACAATATATTTCATGTCCTTAAAATACGAATGCAACTTTAGCTAAGTAAGATAAATAAAATAAAGTACTTACAAATAACCTTTGAGGAAACTGAATCCGAAGAGGCACAACATAGAGAGGACTCTCAATGGGGCCTGAATCCAAAGGTGGATATATGAGAGCGTAATAAAACATATGCGTCGATAATCCGGCGAACAAAGGATGGGCATGTTTTGAGGATGGTGGGACCTTGGAACACTGCCTTTGTCACTGCCCTATGAAAAGAGTTAGCCATATCGTTGAAGAGGTGATTCGGGACCTGGCTCAGCTTCGAAACAGGGAGAGGTAACAACGAACAGACACAGAGGTCCTGGAATAAAAGAAGAAGAAGAAGATGACAAGAAGAACAAGTAATGAAAGTCTAAAGTCGGGCGGGGCCGACTATATTATACCCTGCACCACTTTGTAGATCTAAATTTTCGATACCATATCACATCCGTCAAATGTGTTTGGTGGTATATATAAAGGTTTTTCCCAAATACATACATTTCAATATCACTCGATTTGGACAGAATTTGATAGACTTTTACAAAATCTATAGACTCAAAATTTAAGTTGGCTAATGCACTAAGGTGGAACACAATGTTAGTAAAAAATATGGGAAATATTTAAATCTGAAGCAATTTTAAGGAAACTTCGCAAAAGTTTATTTATGATTTATCCCTCGATATATATGTATTAGAAGTTTTAGAAAATAAGAGTCATTTTTACAACTTTCCGACTAAGCAGTGGCGATTTAACAAGGAAAATATTGGTTTCTTGACCATTTTTGTCGAAATCAGAAAAACATATATATGGGAGCTATATAAAAATCTGAACTGATTTATATCAAATTTGGCACACATGACTATATTACTAATTGTACTCCTAGTGCAAAATTTCAACCAAATTGGGCCAAAACTCTGGCTTCTGGGGCCATATAAGTCCATATCGGGCGAAAAATATATATGGAAGCTATATCTAAATCTGAACCGATTTCAATCAAATTTGGCACACATGACTATACTACCAATTGTATTCCTTCTGCAAAATTTCAAGCTAATCGGGATAAAACTCTGGCTTCTGGGTCCATATAAGTGCATATCGGGCGAAAGATATATATGGGAGCTATATCTAAATCTGAACCGATTTCAATCAAATTTGTCACGCATAGCTACAATGCTAAATCTACTCCCTGTGCGAAATTTCAACCAAATTGGGCCAAAACTCTGGCTTGTAGGACCATATTAGTCCATATCGGGCGAAAGATATATATGTGAGCTATATCTAAATCTGAACCGACTATTTTGCACACCTGACTATAATACTAATTGTACTCATAATGCAAAATTTCAACCAAATTCGGCCAAAAATCTGGCTTCTGGGGCCATATAAGTCCATATCTGGAGAAAGATATATATGGGAGCTATATCTAAATCTGAACCGATTTCAATCAAATTTTGCACACTTGACTATACGACCAAGTGTTTTTACAAAATTTCAAGCAAATCGGTATAAAACTATGGCTGCTGGGTCGATATTAGTGCATATCGGGCGAAAGATATATATTGGAGCTATATCTAAATCTGAACCGATTTCTTCCAAAATCAATAGGGTTCTATTCTGACCCAAATTAGGACCATGTGCCAAATTTGAAGGCGATTGGACTTAAATTTGACCTAGGCTTTGATCACAAAAATGTGTTCACAGACAGACGGACGGACTGACGGACATACGCACAGACGGACATGGTTATATCGACTCAGGGACCCACCCTGAGCAGTTTTGCCAAGGACACCATGTGTCTATCTCGTCTTCTTCTGGGTGTTACAAACATATGCACTAACTTATAATACCCTGTTCCACAGTGTGGTGCAGGGTATACAAATTAGAGCTCCAAATACTAGCTTAAATGCATGTCAGCTCACATGAGACAGGGCAACATAAAACCTCTTTTCAACCTAACCTAAACCATAGCCTCCCTAAAGACCTATCCCCAAATTGACTTGTTGGGCTTCTAGACACCGGATTCTAGAGAAGTTTTTTCCACAAAGGAGGTGGATAAATGGTACTGGGTATTTGAGATTCGACGAAAAGCTTCCCAGACCCCTGGGAACAAATGTTATATAGATTTCTACACTGATGGCTACAAATTGGATGGGCAAGTGTGTTTCGGACCTGGTCGAAACTGGGTTTAAACCCACGATCCTGTGTATGCAAGGCGGGCATGCTAACCATTGCACCACGGTGGCTCCCAAACGATTATCTAATCACTGTTGTGTTTTCCGGTTGAAATATTAGCAATAGAAGAGGTGGCAAATTGGCTGAGAAAAAATGTCCTAACAAAAGTTGGCATTAAAATAGACTCAGACAGTTAACCTGCAATAAAATCTTTCCTTAACTCGAAAAAGGCCATAGACTACTGCAAATCGTTCAACGAGATGGCTGACCAGTACAATATACACCTAATATGGGTACCTGGGAACAGCGAGGTGGATGAGTTAGCAAGGCTAGTAACTACCTTACATATTACAGGGGAACTAGAATCTGATGATGGGCTTCTGGTCATCTGCAAGCCCATACTGAGTGCGACGTCTGCTATGATGGTGAATGGGGGTCGGTACAGTCCATCTTCGAACTTGACCTGCCTGCAGATAAAACATGAGTTTATGCAAAATTTCATCACGATAGCTTCATTATTGAAGACTGCAACGTTAATACAACAGGCAGAGAGGCGGACATGGTTATATCATCTCCTTGATCAAGACTATATATAGTCGGAAAACGATATTTCGATGTGTTACAAACGGAATGACAAAGTTATTATACCCCCATCACTATTCTCAGATGTGGTCTGTATCAAGCTATTTTAACAGGTTGGCTGATAAGTCCCCGGTCTAACAAAGAAACCGACATTTTTTGTCAAAATTCGTTTTTATACCCACCACCATAAAATGGTGACGGGGGTATAATAAGTTTGTCATTCCGTTTGTAACACATCGAAATATCGATTTCCGACTATATAAAGTATATATATTCTTGATCAGGGAGAAATTCTAAGACGATATAACGATGTCCGTCTGTCTGTTGTAATCACGCTACAGTCCTCAATAATGAAGCAATCGTGCTGAAATTTTGCACAAACTCGTCTTTTGTCTGCATGCAGGTGAAGTTCGAAGATGGGCTATATCGGTCCAGGTTTTGATATAGTCCCCATATAAACCGACCTCCACATTTGGGGTCTTGGGCTTATAGAAATCGTAGTTTTTATCCAATTTGCCTGAAATCTAGAGGTATTTTATGACTATAAAGAGGTATGCCAAAAATGGTGAGTATCGGTCCATGTTTTGGTATAGCCTCCATATAGACCGATCTCCCGATTTTACTTCTTGGGCTTATAGAAACCGCAGTTTTTATTCAATTTACTTGAAATTGGAAATTGTAGGACCACAAATACGTGTGCCAAAAATTGTGGGTATGTTTTGTTATGGTCCCCATAAAACGACCTCCCGATTTGGGGTCTTGGGCTTATAGAAACCGTAGTTTTTATCTAATTTGTCTGAAATTGGAAATCTAGAGGTATTTTAAGACCATAAAGAGGTGTGCCGAAAATGGTGAGTATCGGTCCATATTTTGGTATAGCCCCCATATAGACCGATTTTACTTCTTGGGCTTCTAGAATCCGAAGTTTTTATCCTATTTGCCTGAAATTGGAAATCTAGAGGTATTTTCGGGTCATAAAGAGGTGTGCCGAAAACGGTGAGTATCGGTCCATATTTAAGTATAGCCTCCATAAGAACGATCTCCCGATTTAACTCCTTGGGTTTCTAGAAACCGTAGTTTTTATCTGATTTGCTTGAAATTGTAAATATTCTGGTTTTTATCGGTCCATTTGGTAATGCCTCCATATAGACCGACTTCAATTCTTGAGTGTGTAGAAAGCGCACTGATCATGAAAATTGCTTGAAACTCAATGTAAAATTTCCAGATTTTACTTCTACAGATTTAAGATTTCAAATCAAGACGTTTTTTGTAATTTTCTTGCACACTTACAAGAGATGTTAATGATTCCTCTAAAACTCAAACAAAAATGGTTCTTATAAATCCAAAATCTGATATAGTCTTCACAGGTGAAATCTTTAAATTTATCTTCGGGAAGTGACCTCAAGTCCTCAAGCCCTCCTGAAATTTCAAAGGAAACCCTAATATTTGGTTCATGGTGGTGGGTATTTAAGATTCGGCCCGGCCGAACTTACTGCTGTATATACTTGTTATTATTCAACATAGTTCCCTTCAAGAGCGATACAACGATTATAACGATCTTCCAATTTTTTGATACCATTTTGGTAGTACTCCTTCGGGTTTGCCTCAATATAGGCCTCAGTTTCGGCGATCACCACTTCATTGCAGCCAATTTTTTTCCCTGCGAGCATCCTTTTGAGGTCTGAGAACAAGAAAAAGTCGTTGGGGGGAAGCAATTCAAAGCCCAATTCATGAATTTTTGCCATCGTTCTCAATGACTTGTGGCACGGTGCGTTGTCTTGGTGGAACAACACTTTTTTATACCCTCCACCATGGGATGGGGGTATATTTACTTTGTCATTCCGTTTGTAACACATCGACATATTGCTCTAAGACCCCATAAAGTATATATATTCTGGGTCTTGGTGAAATTCTGAGTCGATCTGAGCATGTCAGTCCGTTCGTCTGTTGAAATCACGCTAACTACCGAACGAAACAAGCTATCGACTTGAAACTTGGCTCAAGTATTTGTTATTGATGTAGGTCGGACGGAATTGCAAATGGGCCATATCGGTCCACTTTTATGTATAGCCCCCATATAAACGGACCCCCAAATTTGGCTTGCGATTGCTCTACGAGAAGCAAATTTCATCCGATTCGGCTGAAGTTTGGTACATGGTGTTAGTATATGGTCTCTAATAACCATGGAAAAATTGGTCCATATCGGTCCATAATGACATATAGCCCCCATATAAACCGATCCCCCGATTTGGATTGCGGAGCCTCTAAGAGAACCAAATTTCATCCGATCCGGCTGAAATTTGGTACATGGTGTTAGTATATGGTCTTTAACAACCATGCAAAAATTGGTCCACATCGGTCCATAATTATATATAGCCCCCATATAAACCGATACCCCGATTTGGCTTGCGGAGCGTCTAAGAAACGAAAATTTCATCCGATCCGGTTAAAATTTGCGACGTGGTGTTAGTATAAGGCCGCTAATATACATGCCAAAATTGGTCCACATCGGTCTATAGTTATATATAGCCGATTCCCAATCACACAAAAATTAGTACTTATCGGTTCATATTCATGGTTGCCACTCGAGCCAAAAATAATCTACCAACATTTTATTTTTATAGAAAACATTGTCAAAATGTTATTTCTATAGAAAATTTTGTCAAAATTTTATTTCTATAGAAAATTTTCTCAAAATTTTATTTCTATAGAAAATGTTTTCCAAATTTTATTTCTATAGAAATTTTTTTCCAAATTTTACTTCTGTAGAAAATGTTGTCAAAATTTTATTTCTATAGAAAATTTTGTCAAACTTAATTATATACGTATTCAATCGGCCTTTTTTAGTTATATATATATATATATATATATATATATATATATATATATATATATATATATATATATATATATATATATATATATATATATATATATATATATATATATATATATATATATATATATATATATATATATATATATATATATATATATATATATATATATATATATATATATATATATATATATATATATATATATATACCACGTATGGACTACCTTGCAATTTAGAAGACGGTGTTAGGAAGTTTTAAGAGCCATTAGCAAGTGTTACCGCAACCCAAGTAATTCGATTGTGGATGACCGCCTTCAGTAGTAGTTTCTACGCAATCCATGGTGGAGGGTACATAAGCTTCGGCCTGGCCGAACTTACGGCCGTATATACTTGTTATTATTATTATTCAACATAGTTCCCTTCAATAGCGATACAACGATTATAACGAACTTCCAATTTATTGATACCATTTTGGTAGTACTCCTTCGGTTTTGCATCAAAATAGGATGCTGCGAGCATCCTTTTGAGGTCTGAGAACAAGAAAAAGTCGCTGGGGGCCAGATCTGGAGAATACGGTGGGTGGGGAAGCAATTCGAAGCCCAATTCATGAATTTTTGCCATCGTTCTGAATGACTAGTGGCACGGTGCGTTGTCTTCTTCATATGGGGCCGTTTTGCCGCGATTTCGACTTTCAAACGCTCCAATAACGCCATATAATAGTCACTGTTGATGGTTTTTCCCTTCTCAAGATAATCGTTAAAAATTTATCCATGCGCATCCCAAAAAACAGAGGCCATTACTTTGCCAGCGGACTTTTGAGTCTTTCCACGCTTCGGAGACGGTTCACCGGTCGGTGTCCACTCAGCCGACTGTCGATTGGACTCAGGAGTGTAGTGATGGAGCTATGTTTCATCCATTGTCACATATCGACGGAAAAACTCGGGTGTATTACGAGTTAACAGCTGCAAACACGTTCTAGTTTTTGGTCAAAAGTGAGCTGGCGCGGCACCCATTTTGCACAGAGCTTCTGCATATCCAAATATTGATGAATGATATGACCAACACGTTCCTTTGATATCTTTAAGGCCTCTTCTGTCTCGATCAACTTAATTTTACGGTCATTCAAAATCATTTTGTGGATTTTTTTGATGTTTTCGGCGGTAACCACCTCTTTCGGGCGTCCACTGCGTTCACCCTCCTCCGTGCTCATTTTACCACGCATGAATTTTGCATACCAATCAATTATTGTTGATTTCACTGGGCAGAGTCCGGAAACTAATTATCAAGCCAAGTTTTGCTTCCACCATATTTTTTCCCTTCAGAAAACAGTATTTTATCAAGACACGAAATTCTTTTTTTTTCATTTTTTTTCACAATAACAAAAGTTGCTTCACAAAAGACGCTCTATCTCACAAACTAATTAAATTACAGACGTCAAATTTTGACACTAATCATTTGAAGGTTGGTACTATATAAAAACAAGTAAGGAAAGTCTAAAGTCGGGCGGGGCCGACTATATTATACCCTGCACCTCTTTGTAGATCTAAATTTTCGATACCATATCACATCCGTCAAATGTGTTGGGTGCTATATATAAAGGTTTGTCCCAAATACATACATTTAAATATCACTCGATATGGACAGAATTTGACTTTTACAAAATCTATAGACTCAAAATTTAAGTTGGCTAATGCACTAGGGTGGAACACAATTTTAGTAAAAAACATGTAAGGAAAGTCTAAAGTCGGGTGGGGCCGACTATATTATACCCTTCACCACTTTGTAGATCTAAACTTTCGATACCATATCACATCCGTCAAATGTGTGGGGAGCTATTTATAAAGGTTTGTCCCAAATACATATATTTAAATATCAATCGATTTGGACAGAATTTGATAGACTTCTACAAAATCTATAGACTCAAAATTTAGGTTGGCTAATGCATTAGGGTGGAACACAATTTTAGTAAAAAACAAGTATATACAGCAGTAAGTTCGGCCGGGCCGAATCTTAAATACCCACCACCATGAACCAAATATTAGGGTTTCCTTTGAAATTTCAGGAGGGCTTGAGAACTTGAGGACACTTCCCGAAAATAAATTTAAAGATTTCACCTATGAGGGCTATGTCAGATTCTGGATTTATAAGAACCATTTTTGTTTGAGTTTTAGAGGAATCATTAACATCTCTTGTAAGTGTGCAAGAAAATTATAAAATAACGTCTTGATTTGAAATCTTAAATCTGTAGAAGTAAAATCTGGAAATTTTTCATTGAGTTTCAAGCAATTTTCATGATCAGTGCGCCTTTTACACCCTCAAGAAGTGAAGTCGGTCTATATGGAGGCATTACCAAATGGACCAATAAAAACTTAATCCGATACACGTTTTTGTGAGCCTAAAATACCAGAATATTTAAAATTTCAGGCAAATCAGATAAAAACTATGGTTTCTAGAAACCCAAGGAGTTAAATCGAGAGATCGTTCTTATGGGGGCTATACTAAAATATGGACCGATACTCCCCGTTTTCGGAACACCACTTTATAACCCGAAAATACCTCTAGATTTCCAATTTCAGGCAAATAGGATGAAAACTTCGGATTCTAGAAGCCCAAGAAGTATAATCGGGCAATCGGTCTATATGGGGGCTATACCAAAATATGAACCGATACTCACCATTTTCGGCACACCTCTCTATGGTCCTAAAATACCTCTAGATTTCCAATTTCAGACAAATTGGATAAAAACTACGGTTTCTATAAGCCCAAGACCCCAAATCGGGAGGTCGTTTTATACGGGGACCATAACAAAACATGTACCGATACCCACAATTTTTGGCACACATATTTGTGGTCCTACAATACCTCTAGATTTCCAATATCAGGTAAATTGACTAAAAACTGCGGTTTCTATAAGCCCAAGAAGTAAAATCGGGAGATCGGTCTATATGGGGGCTATACCAAAATATGGACCGATACTCACAATTTTTGGCACACGTATTTGTGGTCCTACAATACCTCTAGATTTCCAATTTCAGGTAAATTGAATAAAAACTGCGGTTTCTATAAGCCCAAGAAGTAAAATCTGGAGATCGGTCTATATGGGGGCTATACCAAAACATGGACCGATACTCACCATTTTTGGCACACCTCTTTATGGTCATAAAATACCTCTAGATTTCAAATTTCACGCAAATTAGATAAAAACTACGATTTCTATAAGTCCAAGACCCTAATCGGGAGGTCGGTTTATATGGGGACTATATCAAAACCTGGACCGATATAGTCCATCTTCGAACTTGACCTGCCTGCAGACAAAAGACGAGTTTGTGCAAAATTTCAGCACGATTGCTTCATTATTGAAGACTGTAGCGTGATTACAACAGACAGACAGACAGACAGACGGACAGACGGACATCGTTATATCGTCTTAGAATTTCTCCCTGATCAAGAATATATATACTTTATATAGTCGGAAATCGATATTTCGATGTGTTACAAACGGAATGACAAACTTATTATACCCCCGTCACCATTCTATGGTGGTGGGTATAACAAGTATATACGGCCGTAAGTTCGGCCAGGCCGAAGCTTATGTACCCTCCATCATGCAAATTCTTCTATACACTGCCATCCACAATCGAATTACTTAAGTTGCGGTAACGCTTGCCGATGACAAGGTATCTTAATACCAAGGTATCAAAAAAGATCGATCGATTGAATTATATACGTATTGGATATAATTCAATTTGACAAAGTAGACATAAAATTTTGACAAAATTTTCTACAGAAATAAAATTTTAACAAAATTTTCTATAAAAATAAAATTTTCACAAAATTTTCTATAGAAATAAAAATTTTGACAAAATATTCTATAGAAAGAAAATGTTGACAAAAATTTCTACAGAAATAAAACTTTAACAAAATTTTCTATAGAAATAAACTTTTGACAAAATTTTCTATAGAAATAAAATCTTGGTAGATTATTTGTGGCTCGAGTGGCAACCATGATTATGAACCGAATAAAATTTGAACAAAATTTTCTATAGAAATAAAATTTTGACAAAATTTTCTATAGAAATAAAATTTTGAAAATGATGAAAATTTTATTATGAACCGAATAAAATTTTAACAAACTTTTCTATAGAAATAAAATTTTGACAAAATTTTCTATAGAAATAAAATTTTGGTAGATTATTTTTGGATATGGACCAATTTTTGTGTGATTGGACCAATTTTGGTATGGTTGTTAGCGACCATATACTAACACCACGTTCCTAATCTGAACCGGATCGGATGAATTTTGCTCCTCCAAGATTCTTCGGTGGTCAAATCTGGAGAACGTTTTATATGGGGGCTATATATAATTATGGACCGATATGGACCAATTCTGGCACGGTTGTTAAAGATCATATACTAACACCATGTACCAAATTTCAGCCGGATCGGATGAAATTTGCTTCTCTTTTAGGCTCCGCAAGCCAAATCTGGGGATCGGTTTATATGGGGGCTATATATAATTATGGACCGATGTGGACCAATTTTTGCATGGTTGTTAGAGGCCATATACCAACACCATGTACCAAATTTCAGCCGGATCGGATGAAATTTGCTTCTCTTTTAGACTCCGCAAGCCAAATCTGGGGATCGGTTTATATGGGGGCTATATATAATTATGGACCGATTTGGACCAATTTATGCATGATTATTAGAGACCATATACCAACACCATGTACCATATTTCAGCCGGATCGGTTGAAATTTGCTTCTCTTTTAGGCTCCGCAAGCCAAATCTGGGGATCGGTTTATATGGGGGCTATATATAATTATGGACCGATGTGGACCAATTTTTGCATGGTTGTTAGAGACCATATACCAACACCATGTACCAAATTTCAGCCGGATCGGATGAAATATGCTTCTGTTAGAGGCTCTACAAGCCAAATCTGAGGGTCCCTTTATATGGGGGCTATACGTAAAAGTGGACCGATATGGCCCATTTGCAATACCATCCGACCTACATCGATAACAACTACTAGTGCCAAGTTTCAAGTCGATAGCTTGTTTCGTTCGGAAGTTAGCGTGATTTCAACAGACGGACGGACGGACGGACATGCTTAGATCGACTCAGAATTTCACCACGACCCAGAATATATATACTTTATGGGGTCTTAGAGCAATATTTCGATGTGTTACAAACGGAATGACAAAGTTAATATACCCCCATCCTATGATGGAGGGTATAAAAAATATTGGAAACATTTAAATCTGAAGCAATTTTAAGGAAACTTCGCAAAAGTTTATTTATGATTTATCGCTCGATATATATGTATTAGAAGTTAAGGAAAATTAGAGTCATTTTTACAACTTTTCGACTAAGCAGTGGCGATTTTACAAGGAAAATGTTGGTCGAAATCAGAAAAACATATATATGGGAGCTAAATCTAAATCTGAACCGATTTCAACCAAATTTGGCACGCATAGCTACAATGCTAATTCTACTCCCTGTGTAAAATTTCAACTAAATCGGAGTTAAAAATTGGCATCTGTGGTCATATGAGTGTAAATCGGGCGAAAGCTATATATGGGAGCTATATCTAAATCTGAACCGATTTCAACCAAATATGACACGAATAGCTATAATGCTAATTCTACTCCCTGTGCAAAATTTCAACTAAATCGGAGCAAAAAATTGGCCTCTGTGGTCATTTGAGTGTAAATCGGGCGAAAGCTATATATGGGAGCTATATCTAAATCTGAACCGATTTCAACCAAATTTGACACGAATAGCTACAATGTTAATTCTACTCCCTGTGCAAAATTTCAACTAAATCGGAGCAAAGAATTGGCCTCTGTGGGCAAATGAGTGTAAATCGGACGAAAGCTATATATGGGAGCTATATCTAAATCTGAACCGATTTGGCTGATATTTTGCAATTTTTGCGAGACTCATAAAATATTCGGATGTACGGAATTTTAGGAAGATCGGTTGATATACACGCCAATTATGACCAGATCGGTGAAAAATATATATGGCAGCTATATCTAAATCTGCACCGATTTTTTCCAAAAATAGGGATTGTCTTTGAGCCGAAGCAGGACCCTATACCAAATTTTCGGACAATCGGACTAAAACTGCGAGCTGTACTTTGCACACAAAAATACATCAACAGACAGACAGACGGACAGACAGACAGACGGACATCGCTAAGTCGACTCAGAAGCTATATCTAATTCTGAACCGATTTCAATTAAATTTGGCGCACATGACTATACTACCAATTGTACTCCTTGTGCAAAATTTCAAGCTAATCGGGATAAAACTCTGGCTTCTGGGTCCATATAAGTGAATATCGGGCGAAAGATATATATGGGAGCTATATCTAAATCTGAATCGATTTCAACCAAATTTGGCACGCATAGCTACAATGCTAAATCTACTCCCTGTGCAAAATTTCAACCAAATTGAACCAAAACTCTGGCTTTTAGGACCATATTAGTCCATATCGGGCGAAAGATATATATGGGAGCTATATGTAAATCTGAACCGATTTCAATCAAATTTTGCACACTTGACTATACTGCTAATTGTACTCGTATTGCAAAATTTCAACCAAATTCGGCCAAAAATCTGGCTTCTGGGTCCATATAAGTCCATATCGGGCGAAAGATATATATGGAAGCTATATCTAAATCTGAACCCATTTAAATCAAATTTTGCACACTTGACTAAACTACTAATTGTTCTCCTAGTGCAAAATTTCAATCAAATTCGGCCAAAAATCTGGCTTCTGGGTCCATATAAGTCCATATCGGGCGAAAGATATATATGGAAGCTATATCTAAATCTGAACCGATTTCAATCAAATTTTGCACACTTGACTATACGACTAAGTGTTATGTTTGTACAAAATTTCAAGCAGATCGGTATAAAACTCTGGGTGCTGGGTCCATATTAGTGCATATCGGGCGAAAGATATATATGGGAGCTATATCTAAATCTGAACCGATTTCTTCCAAAATCAATAGGGTTCTATTCTGACCCAAATTAGGAACATGTGCCAAATTTGAAGGCGATTGGACTTAAATTGCGACCTAGACTTTGATCACAAAAATGTGTTCACAGACAGACGGACGGACGGATGGTTATATCGACTCAGGGACCCACCCTGAGCATTATTGCCAAAGACACCATGTGTCTATCTCGTCTCCTTCTGGGTGTTACAAACATATGCACTAACTTATAATACCCTGTTCCACAGTGTGGCGCAGGGTATAATAATATGCATTTAATACTAGCGACGCCATCTATGTGTCAGACCGGGGACTTATCAGCCAACCTGTTATTATTATTGGTTTGAAGAATAATCAATTGGTCGACGAACAAACAATGATCAATTGATTTCATTTTGCTACAACCAATGGTATGACATGTAGTCTTGCTTATTACATTGGCTATCCATATTATATTCAAAAATAAATAAATAGGCTAAAGCTATGATTCATAATATTCTTGTAAATCAATTTAAAATTCTTTCGTAAAAACATTCTCATGTCCTTTATTGAAATTATAAACCCCAAAGAAGAGAATATCTCAAGTGCTTTGTAAACAGGTGTATTGGTTGCCTTTTTTTTTCAAATAAAACCCATATTCAAGATTCCTTGGGTGTTGACAAAAGAAAGGATAACATTCTTACAAAATCGAATTTCAAGAATCCTAACAATCTTAAGGAGAACATGACTTGCATAAATAAATAGCATGTAACAAACGTTTTATAACAAAAGCAAATGTTAACACTCCATACCATGAGACAAAAAAGGATGACAGAAACCAAGAAATGTAAGCAACAACGGATTCAAAAACAAACCAAGCAAAACGAATCCACTTAATCCTTTATTATATCAAGCCACCAAGCTGAGAGATACTACAATCCTAGTAGGGATATCTTCCTTTTTAAGGCTTCAACATGCAAGGAGTAGAGTAGTGTGCTTTATTCTTCCATCCGGATCCGGAAAACAGGTGTATGCTCAAGTTCATCCTTTTGCCATCCACTTGGCCCTAAGGTGTTTTTGTGTTTGAGAATTCTATGAAGTGTCCTTGAGGAAAACATGTTGACATTACCATCTCACAACAATGCACAATCACACATGACATCTTGCAGGGATTTGAGAGTGATGATATTTGATTGTTTGTGTCTGTCTGTGGGAATATTGTTGTGTGTGACTCATCATGTATCCCTTTGGTAAACAGAAAATCCTGGAAGGAGTGCGTGAATTTTATATACAATGACAAGCCAAACACTTGTTAAGATGTTTGGTTGTATTTGTTTTAGTTTTTGGTTAAAAAGGATTAAGTTATGTTTGTGGTTTGTTTTGGTTGCTTGGTGATTTTTTTTAACACTATTTGTTATGCCATCTAATTGAGTCATAATATTTTTGTTTCCAATGAAAAGAAGTAAGAAAGAAATCCGTAAGTTGAAATGACAATACTACCTACTAGACCTTCAAAAACATACATTCTATTCTAAAAACGTATATACACAGAAAAAAATTTCCGTAGTTAAATTAACTCTAAATTTAACTTTTTTTATTGGAAAAAATTTATTTGCTAGTAGTTAAATTTTATTATTTTTATCGAAACTTTCCACAGCTTAATAAAATCTTACTTTTTTTTAAGTATGTCTCAAAAATTTCATGAACTAAACGTGGGTATAAAGTTCAATGACCGTACACATAAGTTCAATATGACCTAAAGCAAAAGAAGATTTTCGTACGATTCCCAAAAATGGTAAGAATGAACTACTGTATGGTTAAAATGGTCATGATTTGGCGCCAATGATTTTCTTCTTTGCTTTTAGTTAATTTTTTCTTCTATGAGAAGATGTAATTTCGTGAACTGAAGTTAAAAAGTACAACAGGGCATTAAAATTTTCTGGTTTTAACAACGCTTTGTGGAAATCTCAAAATGTAATTCAATTTTCGTGCGAGGTAGTTCATTCTTCCTATAAAACAGTTCACTTTCTTTCGGTGTACGACCGTAAGTTCGGCCAGGACGAATCTTATGTATCCTCCACCATGGATTGCATAGAAACTTGTACTAAAGACTGTCATCCACAATCGATGACAGTAACACTTGCCGATGGCAAGGTATCTTAAAATTTCTTAACACCGTCTTCTCAATTGTAAGTTAGTCCATACAGGATATATATTAAACAATAACAAGTATATACGGCCGTAAGTTCGGCCAGGCCGAATCTTATGTACCCTCCACCATGGATTGCGTAGAAACTTCTACGAAAGACTGTCATTCACAATCGAATTACTTGGGTTGTGGTATGTTAAACCTTCTTAACATCGTTTTCTAAATTGTGAGTTAGTCCATAGGTGGTATATATTAGACAAAAAGTTATATATAGTTAAGTCTACAAATAATTTCGAATCGATATGGACTTTTTGCACGGTACGTAGAGAGCCAGAATTGAAATATGGGGGTCGCTTATATGGGGGCTATATACAATTATGAACTTGATATGGACCAATTTTTGTGTGATTGCGGATCGATTTATCTGAGGGCTATATATAACTATAGACCGATATGGACCTAGTTAGGCATGGTTGTTAACGGTCATATACTAGCACAATGTACCAAATTTCAACTCATTCGGAAGAAATTTGCTCCTCCAAGAGGCTCTAAAACCAAATCTCGTGATCGGTCCATATGGGAGCTACATATAATTATGGACTGATAGGAACCAATTCCTGCATGGTTGTTGGATGCCATATACTAACATCACGTACCAAATTTCAAACGAATGGGAAGAATTTTGCTCTTCCAAGGGGCTCTGGAGGTCAAATCTGGGGATCAGTTTATATGAGGCCTATATATAATTATGGACCGATTTCGACCAATTTTTGCATGGGAGTTTGAGGCCATATATTAACACCACGTACCAAATTTCAACTGAATCAGATGAATTTTGGTCTTCCAAGAGGCTCCGGAGGTCAAATCTGGTGATCGGTTTATATGGGGGCTATACATAATTATGGACCGATGTGGACCAATTTTTGCATGGTTGTTAGAGACCATATACTAACACCATGTACCAAATTTCAGCCGGATCGGATGAAATTGGTTTCTCTTAGTGGCCACGCAAGCCAAATCGGGGGATCGGTTTATATGGAGGCTATATAATGGGTGATTCTTTTGAGGTTAGGATTTTCATGCATTAGTATTTGACAGATCACGTGGGATTTCAGAGATGGTGTCAAAGAGAAAGATGCTCAGTATGCTTTGACATTTCATCATGAATAGACTTACTAACGAGCAACGCTTGCAAATCATTGAATTTTATTACCAAAATCAGTGTTCGGTTCGAAATGTGTTTCGCGCTTTACGTCCGATTTATGGTCTACATAATCGACCAAGTGAGCAAACAATTAATGCGATTGTGACCAAGTTTCGCACTCAGTTTACTTTATTGGACATTAAACCAACCACACGAATGCGTACAGTGCGTACAGAAGAGAATATTGCGTCTGTTTCTGAGAGTGTTGCTGAAGACCGTGAAATGTCGATTCGTCGCCGTTCGCAGCAATTGGGTTTGTGTTATTCGACCACATGGAAGATTTTACGCAAAGATCTTGGTGTGAAACCGTATAAAATACAGCTCGTGCAAGAACTGAAGCCGAACGATCTGCCACAACGTCGAATTTTCAGTGAATGGGCCCTAGAAAAGTTGGCAGAAAATCCGCTTTTTTATCGACAAATTTTGTTCAGCAATGAGGCTCATTTCTGGTTGAATGGCTACGTAAATAAGCAAAATTGCCGCATTTGGAGTGAAGAGCAACCAGAAGCCGTTCAAGAACTGCCCATGCATCCCGAAAAATGCACTGTTTGGTGTGGTTTGTACGCTGGTGGAATCATTGGACCGTATTTTTTCAAAGATGCTGTTGGACGCAACGTTACGGTGAATGGCGATCGCTATCGTTCGATGCTAACAAACTTTTTGTTGCCAAAAATGGAAGAACTGAACTTGGTTGACATGTGGTTTCAACAAGATGGCGCTACATGCCACACAGCTCGCGATTCTATGGCTATTTTGAGGGAAAACTTCGGAGAACAATTCATCTCAAGAAATGGACCGGTAAGTTGGCCACCAAGATCATGCGATTTGACGCCTTTAGACTATTTTTTGTGGGACTGCGTCAAGTCTAAAGTCTACAGAAATAAGCCAGCAACTATTCCAGCTTTGGAAGACAACATTTCCGAAGAAATTCGGGCTATTCCGGCCGAAATGCTCGAAAAAGTTGCCCAAAATTGGACTTTCCGAATGGACCACCTAAGACGCAGCCGCGGTCAACATTTAAATTAAAGTATCTTCAAAAAGTAAATGTCATGGACCAATCTAACGTTTCAAATAAAGAACCGATGAGATTTTGCAAATTTTATGCGTTTTTTTTTTAAAAAAAGTTATCAAGCTCTTAACAAATCACCCTTTATATGGCCCATTTGCAATACCATCCGACCTAAATCAATAGCAACTACTTGTGCCAAGTTTCAAGTCGATAGCTTGTTTCGTTCGGAAGTCAGCGTGATTTCAACACACGGACGGATGGACAAGGAAAAAAATGTATATTAAAGAAATGCATCTTCTATGCTAAGAAAAAAAAACACATTTGTATTTGAAGGACGAGAAATCTTTGGCTTGACGACAATATTCCAGCAGACAAATTTTGCTTCATTCAACAAAGAACCACACTTCGCTGCAATGTCGAAATTGTTCTATAGTACTAAGTGTACTTGCACAGAATAATCGAAATCGTTTCAGATTTAGATATAGCTCCCAAATACATGTATCCCCCGATTTCCCATATACATGTATTTTTATACCCTCCACCATAGGATGGGGGGTATATTAACTTTGTCATGCCGTTTGTAACACATCGAAATATTGCTCTAAGACCCCATAAAGTATATATATATATTCTGGGTCGTGGTGAAATTCTGAGTAGATCTGAGCATGTCCGTCCGTCCGTCCGTCTGTTAAAATCACGCTACCGTCCGAACGAAACAAGCTACCGACTTGAAACTTGGCACAAGTAGTTGTTATTGATTTAGGTCGAACGGTCTTGCAAATGGGCCATATCGGTCCACTTTTACATATAGCCCCCATATAAACGGACCCCCAGATTTGGCTTGCGGAGCCTCTAAGAGTAGCATATTTCATCCGATCTATCTGAACTTTGGTACATGGTATTAGTATATCTTCTCTAACAATAATGCAAAAATTGGTCCATATCGGTCCATAATTATATATAGCCTCCATATAAACCGATCCCCAGATTTGATCTTCAGAGCCTCTTAGAGGAGCAAAATTCATCCGATGCAGTTGAAAATTGATACGTGGTGTTAGTATATGGTATCTAATAACCATGCAAAAATTGGTCCATATTGGTCCATAATTATATATAGCCCCCATATAAACCGATTCCCCGATTTGGCTTGCGGAGCCTCTAAGAGAAGCAAATTTCATTCGAGCCGGCTGAAATTTAGTACATGGCATTAGTATATCGTCTCTAACAATCATGCAAAAATTGGTCCATATCGGTCCAAAATTATATATAGCCCCCATATAAACCGCTCCCCAGATTTGACCTTCGTACCCTCTTAGAGGAGCAAAATTCATCCGCTCCGGTATATGTTATTTAACAACCATGCAAAAATTGGTCCATATCGGACTATAATTATATATAGCCCCAATATAAACCGATCCCCAGATTTGACCTTCGGATCATCTAAGATAAGCACATTTCATCCGACCCGGCTGAAATTTGATACATGGCATTAGTATATCGTCTCTAACAATCATGCAAAGATTGGTCCATATCTGTCCAAAATTATATATAGCCCCCATATAAACAGATCCCCAGATTTAAACTTCGGAGCCACTTAGAGGAGCAAAATTCATCCAATCCGGTTGAAATTTGGTACATGGTGTTGGTATATGTTATTTAAGAGCCATGCAAAAATTGGTCCATACCGGTCTATAATTATATATAGCCCCAATATAAACCGATCCCCAGATTTGACCTTCGGATCCTCTAAGAGAAGCCAATTTCATCTGACCCGGCTGAAATTTGGTACATGGTATTAGTATATCGTCTCTAACAATCATGCAAAAATTGGTCCATATCTGTCCAAAATTATACATTGCCCCCATATAAACCGATCCCCAGATTTGACCATCGGAGCCTCTTAGAGGAGCACAATTCATCCGATCCGGTTGAAATTTGGTACATGGTGTTGGTATATGACCGCTAATAACCATATTAAAATTGATTCATATCGGTCTATAGTTATATACAGCCGATCCCCAATCACACAAAAATTGGTCCATATCGCTTCATTATCATGGTTGCCACTAGAGCCAACAATAATCTACCAAATTTGTATTTCTATAGAAAATTTTGTCAAAATTTTATTTCTGTAGAAGATTTTGTCAACATTTTATTCCTATAGAAAATTTTGTCAAATTTTATTTCTATAGAAAATTTTAGCAAAATTTTATTTCGACTGAAAATTTTGTCAAATATTTATTTCTATAGAGAATGTTGGTCCAAAGTTTACTTCTATAGAAAAAGTTGTCAAAGTTGTATTTCTATAGAAACTTTTGTCAAAATTTTATTTCTATAGATTTTTTTTATTTATATAGAAACTTAATTATATACGTATTTCATCGTATATACCCCCTTCCTCCACCATAGGAAGGGTGGTATATTAACTTTGTCATTCCGTTTGTAACACATCGAAATATTGCTCTAAGACCCCATAAAGTATATATATTCTGGGTCGTGGTGAAATTCTGAGTCGATCTAAGCATGTACTGAAAAAATATTGTCGTGAGGTCAAAGATTTCATGTCTTTAAAATACGAATACAAATTTTGCTTAGCATAGAAGACGCATTTCTCTAAAATAAAGTTATTTTCCTTGTCCAAAAGTCGATAAACTTTTCAATGAAGTCGTATTGTCCTTATAATTAAGTGATTTGACTTAAAAATTGGTATCTTAACATGAAAGAAAAAATTTATAGGCTAAGGTCAACTTGACTTTAATAATTCGGAAAAATTCTTTAAATTTAATGAAATTTTCTTTAAATTTTTTGTCTTTTTGCATCTTGACTAAAAAGCAAAAAATCGTTCAAATATAGGACATGTTTTCCAAAACTTTATTTTAAAGAAGTTTTTTACTTCAAACTTAGCATAATTTCTACTGGAAGTCGAGTCCTAATTTGGAAAATAAAATTTGCTTCCTAGAAGCAAGTACACAAAACCTAAATTTTAAAGAGAATTGTGTCTTAAAAGTATCCTTACTTGTATTCTCCGCTTCTTTGGCTCGGAATCAATACCAAATTTTTTTGGAACCGAGTATGCTTTTTTTTCAGTGTGCCCGTACGTCCGTCCGTCTGTTGAAATCACGCTAACTTCCGAACGAAATAAGCTATCGACTTGAAACTTGGCACAAGTAGTTGTTATTGATGTAGGTCGGATGGTACAGCAAATGGGCCATATCGGTCCACTTTTGCGTATAGCCACCATATAAACGGGCCCTCAGATTTGGCTTTCAGAGCCTCTAACAGAAGCATATTTCATCCGATCCGGCTGAAATTTGGTACATCGTGTTGCTATATTGTTTCTAACAGCCATGCAAAAATTGGTCCACATCGGTCCATAATTGTATATAGCCCCCATATAAACCGATCCCCAGATTTGACCTCCGGAGCCTCAAAGAGAAGCAAATTTCATCCGATCCGGTTGAAATTTGGTACATGGTACCGATATGGACCACTTTTTGCATGGTTGCTAAAGAACATATACTAACCTTTAGCAACCATGCAAAAATTGGTCCATATCGGTCCATAATTATATAGCCCCCATATAAATCGATCCCCAGATTTGACCTCCGGAGCCTTTTGCAGGAGCAAAATTCATCCGTTGCGGTTGAAATTTGCCACGTGGTGTTAGTATATGGTCGCTAATAGCCATGCCAATTGGCCGATTGGAAAAAACACACAAAAATAGGTCCATATCGTTTCATAATCATGGTTGCCACTCGAGCCAAACATAAGCTACCAAAATTGTATTTTTATAGAAAATTTTGTCAAAATTTTATTTTCATGCAAAATTTTGTAATAATTTTATTCCTATAGAAAATTTTGTCAAATTTTATTTCTATAGAAAATTTTGGCAAAATTTTATTTCTATAGAAAATGTTGTCAAACTTTTAATTCTCTTGAAAATTTTGTCAAAATTTTATTTCTATAGAAAATTTTGTTAAAATTTTATTTCTTTAGACAATTTTGTCAAAATTTTTTTTCTATAGAAAATTTTGTTAAAATTTTATTTCTATAGAAAATATTGTCAAAATTTTAATTCTATAGAGAATGTTGTCAAAATTTTAATTCTCTTGGAAAATTTGTCGAAATTTTATTTCTATAGAAAATTTTGTCAAAATTTCATTTCTATAGAAAATTTTTACAAAATTTTATTTCTATAGAAAATTTTGTCCAAATTTTACTTCTATAGAAAATGTTGTAAAAATGTTATTTTGTCAAAATTTTATTTCTATAGAAACTTTTACCAAAATTTTATTTCTATATAAAATTTGTCAAACTTAATTAAATATATACGTATTTAATCGGCCTTTTTTAGTTTAATATATACCTCGTATGGACTACCTTGCAATTTGGAAGACGGTGTTAGGAAGTTTTAATATACCTTGCCATCGGCAAGTGATACCGCAACCCAAGTGATTTGATTGTGGATGACAATCTTCAGTTGAAGTTTCTACGCAATTCATGGACTGAATAGTCTAAGTGAGCCTGAATCTTAATCGGGCTGCCACTTTAACCTAACCTATGGTGGAGGGTACATAAGCTTCGGCCCGGCCGAACTTATGGCCGTATATACTTGTTTTTTCCTAATATCAAACGTTTCTGTCTAGGGTGAGATAAAGCTCCCATACAGTTATATTTCTTAATTTTCTAAAATAAACAAATACAGCTTATTTTTTTAAACCTATTTCAACGATACCCAAAAAATGCTTATGTTTCTAATTCAAAGAAACTAACGTGTTATGGTACGAGAAACAAAAGATTTATTCACATTTAATTGCTGCAGGGTTTTAACGATAGCCACTTGTGGCTCTATCAATAAAAGCTTTTTCAACCTACACTAGAATTTTAAATTATAAAGGGTGATTCTTTTGAGGTTAGGATTTTCATGCATTAGTATTTGACATATCACGTGGGATTTCAGACATGGTGTCAAAGAGAAAGATGCTCAGTATGCTTTGACATTTCATCATGAATAGACTTACTAACGAGCAACGCTTGCAAATCATTGAATTTTATTACCAAAATCAGTGGCAGAAAATCCGCTTTTTTATCGACAAATTTTGTTCAGCGATGAGGCTCATTTCTGGTTGAATGGCTACGTAAATAAGCAAAATTGCCGCATTTGGAGTGAAGAGCAACCAGAAGCCGTTCAAGAACTGCCCATGCATCCCGAAAAATGCACTGTTTGGTGTGGTTTGTACGCTGGTGGAATCATTGGACCGTATTTTTTCAAAGATGCTGTTGGACGCAACGTTACGGTGAATGGCGATCGCTATCGTTCGATGCTAACAAACTTTTTGTTGCCAAAAATGGAAGAACTGAACTTGGTTGACATGTGGTTTCAACAAGATGGCGCTACATGCCACACAGCTCGCGATTCTATGGCTATTTTGAGGGAAAACTTCGGAGAACAATTCATCTCAAGAAATGGACCGGTAAGTTGGCCACCAAGATCATGCGATTTGACGCCTTTAGACTATTTTTTGTGGGGCTGCGTCAAGTCTAAAGTCTACAGAAATAAGCCAGCAACTATTCCAGCTTTGGAAGACAACATTTCCGAAGAAATTCGGGCTATTCCGGCCGAAATGCTCGAAAAAGTTGCCCAAAATTGGACTTTCCGAATGGACCACCTAAGACGCAGCCGCGGTCAACATTTAAATTAAAGTATCTTCAAAAAGTAAATGTCATGGACCAATCTAACGTTTCAAATAAAGAACCGATGAGATTTTGCAAATTTTATGCGTTTTTTTTTTAAAAAAAGTTATCAAGCTCTTAACAAATCACCCTTTATAAACGCAGTAAATACTACGATTAGGAAAATGTTTGAAGTGAACATGATTTCAAAGAATAATATTTGAAAGCATATTATATTCAAATATTTTTCTAGCTTTTAATTAAAACGAGAACTTTTAACATAGCTGTTTGTTAACATAGATTTTTGTTAACATAAGATCCACAACATTAACAGATTTTATCCTTCGTTCAATTCTGTTGAAACAATAAACAATGTCCTTTCAGGTGCTTAACTTGACTGTCATCGAAAAGCTTTAAAAGTTTAGACCCAAATCTAAGGATTTTCAATAACTTTGGGAATTCTATTGAAGTACGCATATGACCCAAATATATAAAAATTCCATCACATCAGCTTTGGATTCCATAACTACCATTTTTACAATTGACATCAAATAAATAAACAAACATTTTTAATAAACTCGTGAAGTTTTTTTGCAAGAAAACAAATTTTTTTTATACACATTTTTGTTAGTCCACATGTCTTTAACAGCGAAAAATTCCTATTGGACGCGAGTCGTGGGTGAGCTCGAAAGAAAGTCTGCCTTAAAAACTCAAAAAGAGGCTATAAAGAAATATGATTTTTCATTGACTCTGCCCAAGGCTCTTAAGAAAAGAGTAGCGAAAATTTTACCCTACGAGTATGAAGAATACGATAAAAATGCCTTTATAACGGAATCAGTGGTCGAAGCTCCCATAAGGGTTTCTGAGGATGAGGATGAAGATGAAGAAGATACGGAAAGGCAAAAAAAGAAAAAGGTAAGTACTTTAAATACCAATGCAATGCAATGCAATACAATTCATTATTAAACAAAATTATTTCTTATTTTGGTTACAGTTTCAAGAGTTCAATGAAAGTACATGCTCTGATGTTGAAAGAAAAGAACATGAGTTTCCAAAATTTGTACTGAAAATTGACAAACCCTTGGAGCATAAGGGAAAAGCGAAAAAGAAACATAATTGGTCGTCGTCGTTTATTTGTAAGCCACGTAAGCGACGAGTATGTTGGGATTCGAAAATCTATGATATGGACTGTAGCATTTGGGAGAAAACTTTGGACGAGCAAGCCGAACAGCTTATGGATGCCGTAAGTATTGTGTTTATCTACTCCGCTAAAGGACGTTAGTTTATATATCAAAAGATTTTTGACGTTCTCTTTAGGATTTTGGTATTGATTCCGAGCCAAAATAAAGAAATTTATTAGAAAACTATTTAGCTTTAAATTCAGGATTTAAAAAAAAAAACAAGTAAGGAAAGTCTAAAGTCGGGCGGGGCCACATGACCACAGAGGCCAATTTGTAACTCCGATTTAGTTGAAATTTTGCACAGGGAGTAGAATTAGCATTGTAGCTATGCGTGCCAAATTTGGTTGAAATCGGTTCAGATTTAGATATATCTCTCATATATAGCTTTCGCCTGATGTACACTCATATGACCACAGAGGCGAATTTGTAACTCCGATTTAGTTGAAATTTTGCACAGGGAGTAGAATTAGCATTGTAGCTATGCGTGCCAAAAATTAGCATTGTAGCTATGCGTGCCAAATTTGGTTGAAATCGGTTCAGATTTGGATATATCTCTCATATATAGCTTTCGCCCGATTTACACTCATATGACCACAAAGGCCAATTTTTAACTCCGATTTAGTTGAAATTTTGCACAAAGAGTAGAATTAGCATTATAGCTATGCGTGCCAAAATTGGTTGAAATCCGTTCAGATTTACATATATCTCCCATATATATGTTTTTCTGATTTCGACAAAAATGGTCAAAATACCAACATTTTCCTTGTAGAATCGCCACTGCTTAGTCGAAAAGTTGTAAAAATGACTCTAATTTTCCTAAACTTCTAATACATATATATCGAGCGATAAATCATAACAAAAACTTTGGCTAAGTCTCCTTAAAATTTCTTCAGATTTAAATGTTTCACATATTTTTTTTACTAATATTGTGTTCCACCCTAGTGCATTAGCCGACTTAAATTTTGAGTCTATAGATTTTGTAGAAGTCTATCAAATTCTGTCAAGATCGAGTGATATTTAAATGTATGTATTTGGGACAAACCTTTATATAGCCCCCAACACATTTGACGGATGTGATATGGTATCGAAAATTTAGATCTACAAATTGGTGCAGGGTATAATATAGTCGGCCCCGCCCGACTATAGACTTTCCTTACTTGTATTTCTATAGAAAATGTTCTCAAAATTTCATTTCTGTAGAAAGTTTTCTCAAAATTTCATTTATAGAAAATTTTGTTAAAATTTGACTTCTATAGAAATTTTTGTCAAAATTTTATTTCTATAGATAATTTTGTCACGATTTTATTTCAATAGAAAATTTTGTCAAAATTTTATTTCTATAGGAATTTTTTCAGAATTTTATTTCTTCAAAATTTTATTTATACAGAACATTTTGTAAAAATTTTACTTCTATATAATTTTTTTATTTTTATTTCTATAGAAAATTTTGTCAATAGTTTATTACTTCCATAGAAAATTTTGTTAAAATTGTATTTCTATACAAAATTTTGTCAACATTTTATATATATAGAAAATTTTAACAACATTTTATTTCTATAGAAAAATTTGGCAAAATTTTATTCCTATAGAAGATTTTGTCAAGATTTTATTTCAATACAAAATTTTGTCAAAATTTTATTTCTATAGAAAATTTTGTCAAAATTTTATTTCTATAGAAAATTTTGTTAAAATTTTATTTCAATAGAAAATTTTATTTCTATAGAAAATTTGGTCAAAATTTTTTTTTCTATAGAAAATGTTTTCAAAATTTTATTTCTATAGAAAATTTTATCAAAAATTTTATTTCTATAAAAAATTTTGTCAAAATTTTATTTCTATAGAAAATTTTGTCAAAATTTTATTTCTATAGAAAATTTTGTCAAGATTTTATTTCTATAGAATATTTTGTCAAGATTTTATTTCTATACAAAATTTTATCAACATTTTATTTCTATAGAAAATTTTATCACAATTGTATTTCTGTAGAAAAATTTGTCAAAATTTTATTTCTATAGAAAATTTTGTCAACATTTTATTTTTATAGAAATTTTTTCAAAATTTTATTCCTATAGAAAATTTTGTCAAAATTTTATTTCTATAGAAAATTTTGTCAAAATTTTATTTCTATAGAAAATTTTGTCAAAATTTTATTTCTATAGCTAATTTTGTCAAAATTTTATTTCTATAGAAAATTTTGTCAAAATTT